>NW_026933586.1:47500-58716 GCF_032062105.1 Saccostrea cuccullata | reverse complement strand
GGTATTCCACATAGAATACATGTACATATATGAAGTATAAAAGTCCTGGTATCTACTGTTCAAAATGTGTAAAAATGGGTCCATCTCCAATGTCAAGGTCAAAAATTCAAATTTGGTCATACCCTAAGAAAGATCTTGTCACAAGGAATACACATGTGAAATATAAAAGTTATAACTCCCTAAATCAATATTATGGGCAAGGTTAAAGTTTTTGTGGTCAAACAAACAGACAGAGTTGATAAAAACTTTGCATCCAGAAACTACGTTTACAGAGCATTAAAAATAACTCAATCATTAATGACTACTTTGGGGTATTTGTATTGGTATATGATCAACTGATTTGCATAGAGAACTACATGAGAATTTAAATTGAATCTCAAAATGCCAGACTTTTAAATACCCCCCACCTCGTTTCTGCCTGTTCAATCAAACCAGTAGAGCTACAGTCTCGACAGAGACTTCTGGTTTAAGTTTTGTTTCAGAAGAACTGGTTGCTGATCCGGATCCAGATGAATGCAGAGTGTAAGCTGGCTTGGTTGATGGTTTGTTTCCATATAACATATTGAAATCGGTCATATATGGCACAGTCTTTGCATCATTCCCACTTTTGGAATTGTGGTCAATCACCTCCATATATGATCTTTTTAAAGACTTCCATTTATTTGCCGCTTTTTGACCATTCACTTTATAGCCTTTCTGGGTCATTTCTGCTGCAATATTGTTCCATATTCTCTGATGGACTTTGCTTTTCCTGAACTCCTCATCTTTCTCCATACGGAGAGCGACCAGCATATCCGTTTCTTTTCTTGCCCAGGTTTTTGGTAATTGCTCGTTCTCTAAATGAAATAAATTTGAATATGCTCACGAATCTTGAATAAGTACAAGGAAAAACTTCTTACATGTATTTATTTACGACTAATAAGTTCAAAAATAGGCTATATATGCAGCTGAATACAGACTATCAATTTTACCCCTATTTCATTGATCACACAAGTAGTTCCAATTAAAAAAGGTTTCTTTTCTTAAAAATTCTTTGGGGTGTTTATGGAGTGGAATTGGTTTATTTTTGGGCATAAATGGAAAGGAGAGGGTTTGTAAAAAAAATTATAAAATTGATAACAATGGGAAATTTCCCATTTAAGCGTGTAGCAGGAAGGGTGTAAAGAGGCCCATATTTACCCTTTCCATGAAGAGAAAGTGAAAAAAGGATGGTAAGTGTTACATTGTATTTATGATGCCATTCAAGGACTTGCAGACTAATTATCCTGAGAGTATGAAAAATATTTGGACTTGAAATGGTCTTACTCTGTGCCAAGTTTCAGGTAAGTTTGGCTGGTGTGTGTTTTTTTAAGTTATTCATGTCATTATATTATAAAGGAATGCATAGCAAAATAATAGGTAGTCTGTGTCGAGCTTCATAGGTATTACAACATCTTGACCACTTTTAATACCTTCAACATGTTTTTCATCCAGAGCTTGTTTGGACTTGTCGACTGAAAAATTAACATCAAAAGCACTTTTTAAAAAATGTTTAGCAATTAATTCATTATATTATAAAGGAATGCATAGCAAAACAAGCTAATTCAGAGAATTTGTGTCCCCCGCTTAGGGAAAAAGTAAACCATGCGCAGTTCGGGGAGGGGGGTTGTCGGATCCCCCTGACTTAAGTTGAAAAATTATTAAATGTATACATGTACACATACTGAAGGAAATAAAATATATCAATATGAATATAAAGATTTCATTGCTATTCTTTATTATGAGTATAGAAGATTCTTTTTATATGGAATATTTATCACTCTGTGATGATGATTTTATGAGTTTGTAGAAGCCACACCTTTCAAATTTTTCATTTCACATGCTGAATACTATCATTTAGTTAAAAAAAAATTCAGAAAAAAAAAGAAAGTACGTCGTCCTGGACTCGAACCCGGATCTCCCGCACGAAATGCGAGAGACATACCACTACGTCACGAAGCCTCTCTATTCCCTTTTGTTTATTTAAACTACTAGTATATACAAAGATGAAGTCACATACATGTATATATTTTCAAAATTTTACACAATGCATTGTGTCTAATTTAACCTTTATTAAACAGTTCTAATAGATGAAATAAGAATATAGAGTCCGCCGAGAACCTGTTTTATACGTAATAACTCTCCTCATGTCCCTGTGTTAAAAATAGCGACATGTAATACAATAAATTTTTCTAAAACAAACGGGGCGGGACACTTTGAGAGGGGTGAGAGAGGTCTTAGGGACTTTTGGTATAAAATTCAATTGCAAAAGCTCAAAATCTTCTTGAAATATCGCCCGGAAAAGAAAGTGTTACACACAGACAGAATGTATATATTTACGACCTTGAACTTTGACCTTTTGACCTCAAAATCATTAGGGGTCTTCCTTAGGCCATAGGAAGTTGTTATATAAAATTTCATGGCAAAAGCTCAAAGGGTTCTCGAGATATCGCGTGGAAACGAAAGTGTTATAAGAGAATTTGCGAATTTATGACCTTGACCTTTGACCTTTTGACCTCAAAATCAATAGAGGTCTTCTTTAGTTCATAGGGAGTTGCTATGCAAAATTTCATTGCGAAAGCTCAAAGGGTTCTCGAGATATCGTGTGGAAACGAAAGCGTTACAGACAGACAGAAAGACGGACGGACGGACAGACGGACGGACGGACAAAACCCAAATTAATATCCCCCACTTTTCAAGCGGGGGACAATAATAGGTAGTCTGTGTCGAGCTTCATGGGTATTACAACATCTTGATTACTTTTAATACCTTCAGCATGTTTTTCATCCAGAGCTTGTTTGGACTTGTCGACTGAAAAATTAACATCAAAAGCACTTTTTAAAAAATGTTTAGCAATTATATGTAACTAATTAAATAATATTTCTTTTAAAAATAAACAAAAAATACATATCTGAGATTGGATCAACAAATGAAAATACTGTAAAACTACCTGGTTTTAGCCCATCTGCTTTCATACTCTGGAGGAATTCCTCTCTTGCTTGTGCATCTATAAAATAGAGAATCCAAGAGTGTTTTTGTGTGTGTGTATTGAATATTCCCCTTTAAGTATTCTAAGTTACAAAACAGTGTAACAAAAATGCATTTTTAATTCCTCTTTCGATATTGCAGATACCTGTCTGAAGAAGCAGGAAAACTTCCTTTGTTACATCACATTCATACTCCAATTGGTCTGTTGTGTCTAATAAACTTATGGTAAAAATCTCCTCCTCCTGATCCATAGCTTTTTTTGTACTGAAATTTTAAAAAGATAATTCATAGTCTTATTAATCAAAATAAGGGAATACACTATAATATATACCCCGGTATGACAAAAGTTATATGTGACAATGCCTCAGTGTACATGTGTGTGTGTCTTGAAACATTGCTGATTTTGAACAATTTTAAGCAAAAGATGCATTTTCTTTCTTTGGGTCACATGTTAACCGGTGGGTTCATCCCGATTACTTGTTCGCACCGAGTGGTATTGTGCCGAGTGGTTTCGCCCCGTTTAACTACAGGTTATGTATATTTATCCTGCAACTACCCCTTGCATTGACCTAATAAAGGTAACCTAATAAACCAAAGCTTTATCCGGTCACAGCCCTAATAAAGCCTCATGCATGTATTCCGACGTTCAAAAAGCACTGTGACGTCACGTTTACTGCAATGTTTACGCCATGGCGTCATAGTTTTAACTGCAGAGATGTGCCTAAATCTGTCGGAATTAGCTTGTTTTGATGCACAAATGTAAAATTTTGTTGCAGGATAAACAAAATACATGATAACTGTCTTGGAATATAAGCTATATTTGGGCTCGGGTCGAAAATGTAAGAGGGCTCGGCAAGCCTCGCCCTCTATCACATTTTCTTACCCTCGCCCAAATATCGCTTATATTTCAAGACAGTAACCATGCATTTTATATACATGTTCTTCAATTAAGTGATTTATTTTACACACAGTGGTAATTAGATTTAAATTACATTTTATATCTGATATTGAGTGAAATTCTTTACAAATTCAAAATTAATCCATCATGAAATTGAATGCAATATATCCATTCATTTATCTAAATAAAAAGTAGGGCCTACATAAATAAATTTGATATTTCATCCCTATATTTTTTTTGGTTTTACAGGTCCACAACAATACCCTGATAAAGTATAGCTTGATAAAGCTACATAGCTTTATCAAGGTATTACAAATAACTTGATATCGAGCTACTAGTATATATCTTTATCATGGTACTGTGCTATTGATGAATACAGGGCTCTACATGTAGCCATTGTAAAAAAAATAATAATAATCACCCACCCTCACACACACACAGGGGCGACTTTTCATCTTAATCTTTTTATTAATTAAGCTGCTCGTCATTAGTCACACTAGTCACACAACAAGTGTGAAACCACTCAAGAGCGAACAAGGAATCGCATTCGGTCACATGTAACTGTGGGCCTGTACATACCCCCTTGTGTGTGGCGAGACTTTGATAAGCAGTTGTTTTGTGTCCGCACCAATTACTTTTAGAATGAAATATAAAGGATGTCAATTATTTTATTTTTAATTAAAATCTGCTTTCAATAAAAATAACATTTTTGGCTTAAAATTCCAAATATTACCCTCAACAATTCTTTTTTCACTCACCGACTACCTTTTCCCGCCATCTTGTTCTTGTTTCACACTACCTAGCGTGGTGGTGTATATTCTTGAATCGCGAACCCGTTCCTGAGTTGTGTTCTTGGCGTTCGAGAACTGAGAATTTAATTACGAACGCGTTCTCGGATCAAGAACAAAGGTTTCGAATACACTCTTATAATTCGAAGTTGCTCTCTATCCTGAAAGAGTTTATACGTTCTCTATTGTCTGTTTATGATTGATTGATTTTATATTGTTTAACGCCGAGTCGGCAATATTTCAGCCATTTTTCGTTAGGTAAGTTGCAAGCACAAAAATCGGTATAATCAGAACATTTTGATATCATAGGACACTTAAATTGTGCTACTTCATCACCACAACATGAACAAGTAAAGGGCAAACCTGGAGAAGCGGCTAAAGGAGGTCGCACTGGGTCAATAAAAATGCCACATTCTGACACAGGAACACTTTTGTGATTTTCTTTAATATTAAAAACAAGCATCTTTGTATATAGGTTCCATCCTAGACCATGTTTCAAAGGCTTACGATTAGGATTAACTGAAGTGTAGCCCATGATATTACATAACGGAGGCCTGATTGCATTTTCATTTCTGTTATACTTAGTTTTACAATGTACAGATCGAAAATGTAAAAAGTAAATAGGTGGCCAGTATTTCATTCCATATCGCTCATCTACCCACTGGTCTTGAAGTGAAAAAGGGTCTGGTATGAAGGTCCCGTTAATATTCCACAATTATCTGTCTGTCTCACCTTCATGTTTTCTGCGGCCTATAGTACTTCTGGAATTTTCAAATATGTGCCGAATAAGCGAACGTTTCAAGTTCTGGATTGGCCTTGTCTTTAACAAGTCCGCGTTTTCCATGATATTCACGTAAAGCATCTGTTTTCCGGGTAAAAATGCATCCAAAGTCAAAGTTTGATCACCAGTATCCATTATGTAGATAATATGTATAAAAAATATTAAAAACACTAATATAAAAACAGTAACAAGAAGATATCAAACTAAATTTGACGGTGACACTTAAGGGACGCCATTTGTAAACAACTCAACACTCGGAATGTTTATTTCTTTGAAACCGACGCCATATTGTCAATATGACGTAAGTGTGGATGGGATATTAAAACGCCTCTCCTCCCTGTTTGTACACGTGAATAGTGAAGTAATCAAATAAGGTCTGAGTAGGTATCCATCATCACCTGTAAGAATTCCCCGAATTTCTCTTCCTTCCAGTCGTGTGCATATGTTGCTTTGGTTTAAACGGTCTCATCCGAAGGATCGCCCCATTTATTCGCCTTTTACGAGAAGCAAGGGGGTACTGAGGACCTATTCTAACCCGGATCCCCACGGGGCTTTTTATGAAACTTGACACACATTGTTATATTCATGCATGAACTAAATATTCATAATATAATGGTTGCTATGGGCAATGGTTACCACGGCAACTAGTGTACATTTTTAGGGCCTTAAAACAGCTATTTTTCCTGAAAAATTGCAATCTTGAGAGAGAAATCCTGTAATATAATCTAGAAATTATATTGACTCAATTTTTATCTTAAAATATATCGTATTTCTAATACTTATAATTAATTGCAGTGTTTGAATAATTTTTAATTATTATAGTAAAAAAAATAACCAGCCTTTGGGGTTGTTTTTAAAGGAGAATTAAACAGTTTAAATGCCCTTGTGGAAAAAAAAAAGTTTGGTAAAAAAAATTTGCAGACTTGCAGGAAAAAAAAATGAATATCATGGTGTTAAAGTACATAGTCTGTTTTTCAATTAACTTCATTGACTTGTTTGGTTTTAATATCTTTTCATGTTACAATGGTTACAAAGTAATGAATTTTCATATATTATTAAAAAAAAAAATGACCAGAGGCATTACCTATCAGATTTTCTCTAATAAAACATAAGAATTTTACATTGAATTGAGACCCACATTTTATATTTTGTAAACAATATCTGAAGCAAATGATTAAAAAAAGATTTTAGGTGAAAAGGTCAAAGGTCAAGAACAAAAATGGCACGAAGTAGAACGAAAACTAGGAAATAAGGTGTTTTAATACTGTTACGTTTGGAAGGACTCCTCTCACATCTCCTGTATTTAAAAATGAATGAATTTTTTACAGAATCAAGAAGACAATATCACTAAATGATGGTATCAGTAAGATAAAATAAAACCGTTCTATATCAAAGGCAAAGTCAGTTCAAGGTCAAAACAATTTTTCCCGGACATTAAGAACCAAAAAAATTCTGTTGCCAATCATGTGATCCCTACTTTTATTTACAAACATTGAATGTTTTTTTTAAGCATAAAAAGAAACTTCCATATAGGACCTATAGGATAATATTACCAAATTCAGATATTTTATTTGACAAAAATGAATATCGGGTAATCCGAATTTCCTCAGCTTTTCTTAAATTTTTAAGAATAGTTTAGTTATGTTTATATGCTTCCTATACATGTTATTTAAATTTTTCATATTCTCACATATACTAAAGTTGTCACTTAAAGATATAAAATGATACAAAAACAGAAGTTTTTAAATGTTTACCAAGAGAGTAATGATACTTTTTATAACTTTTTAGGTCAAATCTTAACTTTACTCGGAAGTCTTTAAAACACTAATACTGTTCTAGTTTGATTGAAAATAAAACTATAATATAACTTGTTAAGAATACTTTAATATGGAATTTACAATATAGATTTTTTTTCTCTGCAAGTAAGACTAGTAAATATATTGAATGAAGTATAAAATACTAGTTTCAAATGATTTGGATTGTCCATGTTGACTTATAGCTACTTCGAAATCATCGTCGCAAACCACGGGTTTTGGGTCCACAAGCTTCCTCGTGCATAGAGAGAATCGATGTGAATCACCCGTTACCGACGATGCTTCCAAATTCCTAAATATGTGACTTTAACATTATATCCATCATAAGCATATTCTCTTAGACACCTCTTCAATATGGACTTGCATCAAAATTTTGACATTAAAATGAAAAACATGATATTCAAAATATTTTTTCCCAAACAACAAAATAGTTCTATATGTACATAGTAAATACATGTATCTACCTAAAATGACATAAATGATTGCAGGCACGTACAAGTGAAGTCATGATAAGGAATTGAAACAAACGGTACATTTTGTGCTTAACACTGATATATGCAAGACAATGACATCAAAAAATGCATATGACGGAGAGTGACAAAAAATTGGCGAGAGAGAGAGAGAGAGAAACAAGATGCATATGATTTGAACACAAGGTATAGGTATATCACTTGTTATTTCAAAAGTTGTATTTTAAATTTCAGTGAATCTTTTATTCTTCACATACTGCCGCCTAGTAGTCTTCAACACTGAAATACTAGGACACTGTCTAATACAGATCAAAATTGCATTGCAATAGATTCTAAGTAAGTCTGAAATGCACAGTAGTACACTTGCATGTTCTACATATGATGAAAAAAGTCAAAGCTAGCCTATAGGACTTTGATATTACAGTATACTATAGCACACTGCACTTACCTGTTCCAATAGAGAAAGTAATGCCTGTTGATGCATGGATTTGTTAATCATGTTCTTCAGTTAGTCTTCTTTCGTGTTATTTGGGAAATGTATTGGTTGCCAAGTTTTGGGGGACCATGCATTTTACAATACGCAGTTTGTTATAATCACGGTTTCTGTCAGTTCTTGTCGCCCGCGTGGCGCAGTGGTTAGAGCGTCTTCTCTAGAGTCGCGAAGTAAGGAGTCAATCCTTACGTCGCGGGTTCGAATCCCACTGTGGGACGTGGAGACCGGTCCTCCGGATGAGACCGTATAAACCGAGGCCCAGTGTCGCAGTAGGTGCTGGCACGAAAAAGATCCCTCACTGCTCAAAGGCCCTGAGTGCCGAGCATAGGACAGAATTTGTAGCCCTCCACCGGCAAGTGGTGGCGTCTCCATATGAGTGAAAAATTCTCGAGAGGGACGTTAAACAACATACAATTAATCAATCAATCTGTCAGTTCTTTTAAGTGGTTGTTAAATAAATGTTACATATCACAGCATTATCAATGTAATGGCAAATGTTTTCAAAGACACGTAATATATATCCTAAATCTGAAATATATATAGCTTACCTTTCCCTTGGGATTGAATTCACACCAATAAACTTGAAACTACATGGTGATTTTGTATGAAATCATGGGATATATTTTTTTAGCATACAACTTTCTGCCATTTTCCCATCCTTTGTTTTCTTACCTTCCACACTAAAGAGTTCAAAATAATCAAAGGAAGGTATTTCATTTTTCTGAATGAAGCCGGCTTTTAATCGGAAATTTCTCATATTTATGGACAGAATACCAAAGAAGTATTTGCATATGAAGATGTTAGATTTTTTATTTCTGTTTGTAACAAATTAAAGTAGCCGCATGTCATTACAAAACATGATCTAACAATATTTTTTGATGAAATTTATGAGGTGGTTCTTCCAAGCCAAACTTGAAAAAAAAATCTGTGACTAGCGTGCCACAAAAGTTTAAGTGGTTACAAAGAATGGCTTTTATATAGTGAAAATACATTGATTCGTCAAATATCTTCTTCTCTGCTCCTGGATATAAAACCAATAGTATGCATTCACGTCATTAACCGTCGAGTGGCGCTGCGGTATTAGAGGTGGTTACGCAAACGTTTGAATTTGTCAAGCGCTTGACTGAGTGTAAAAAAATGGTAGCGTGGCGAGACACAGAAGTTTCTCCTGGTAATATACCTCCAAATTAATTTATTTGTAAGGAATGCCAACTCGCTGTGATGTGCCAGGATGTTGTAGAGGTTGCGGACACTCATTTTTTTCATATCCAGACATTTGTTTGAGACGAAAAGAGATGCTAAATCGGCCATTAAAATCAGCTGACTAGGGAAGCTTGCATGGTAAAGACGACGTTGGCGCTTGTCATCAGAATTTCGGAGACGGCGATTAAGAAGGGTTAGATTTTCGGTAAAACAATAATTTTGATATATTCTAATAAGTAATTCACGAATTATATGTCATTAATCATATACATTTAACAATGAAAATATCTATACAAAGTAGAAATTAAAATGTCGACCTTGTGACAATTTTGTCTTAAACTAAGCTGAAAAAAGTGAACTTTTTCTAATTTTTTCGGCAAACGACATTTGATCTATTTATATGAACAGTGTGTAAAATAGCTTGACACAAGGCATTATCATTTCAAAATTTTTAAATCGATTTAACTGTCAAAAGAATTCATGATTTTGTTGTGTAGGATTAAATCTGATAAATTTAATGTACATTGGTAGTTTTCTTTTTGAAATGAGGACAAAAGGAGTTTATGGTGTTTTTATGTCCCCATAGATTTGAATTGATTCATTAGCAAATGAACAAGTCTGTAATTTATACATGATATTAAAATTTATTATAGATATATAGACAATATTTATTAAATTTTAACACCAGGAATAATTAGTTATTTTTCCTTCACTTGATCAGTACTTGTAGGGTCTTTGCTTTTTCCTAGGTAAATTTTAATTATATTCTACTTTAACTCTGTACAAAACAAAAGTAAAATTTGCACATACTTGTTTACAGGAGACAAAAGTAGACTAAAGAAAGATGCAGTAAACTTAACATTCAGTATTGGCCTAAATTCCAGCAACAACTCCGGGACTGCGATCAAGACCCATGCAAAGTATACGAAGACTGAGCTTCAAGTGTGCATTATAAAGTTTCGACCAGTATCCCCAGTGATAAATAGCAGTCACTGTGATGTTTCTTTAAAATCAGAGGCTCAGAGCCGTAAATGTGTATTCTTTAAAAATGAGATGAAAAATCCAATGCAAGCATTTCAAAGCTGTCAAAGCCTCAGTCTGAATGATTCTTTCTCATACATGTATTGGAAGAAGCTATCAGGCTATAAAAAGTGAGATGTGCTTAGAAGATGTAGAACTGATACTTTTTAAATTTCAGAATACAGGTACAAAGTATTTTTGACACATGGGTCAATTTTTCATTATTTTTAAATAAAAAATAAAACATAATTTTTTTTTGGCTTGCTTTAAAAAGAAAAAAACACATTAAAAATGATTGTACTTGTATTATGAATTCTGTGGAGTCATTCAAATCGTTAACTTGTGAGGTTCAATGTTCGTGGACAAGAAAATTTTTACTTGTTCATGAGGACATCCTTAAAAGATTGTTTGTAATTGCCGCCTGACGCCTTTCAGACACAGGAGGGAGGGAAATTATTTTTTTTTATTTTTGATAAAAATCTCTGTAAACAGTAAATATATTTTCTGACTTTTAAAAAAAAAGTATCTACCATCAACAAAAAAAATGTAATTTTACATAGATCTGACACTATATTTCATTGTTTTGTATGTAATGGGCAAAAAATATTGACTTAATAAAAAAAATCTTCCTACTTTTGGTCAATAAAATGTTTTCAGGAGGGGCTTTTCAATGAGGCAGGAGGCAATTCTAAAACTATAATTTTATTTTGGCCTGAGTATGAAATTTTGTGGATTATAACTCT
>NW_026933586.1:0-45000 GCF_032062105.1 Saccostrea cuccullata | reverse complement strand
ATGAATGCCTTGTCTCTTCTCATTCAGTAGATATGACCGTGATAACCAAGGTTAATTTTATTCAGACAGAAGAACAGTCTGACATACAAATGTACATATTTCTATATGAATTGCATGGGTAAAATTGGACCAGTGGTTCTAGAAAAGTTAAAAATGTAAAAAGTTTTCAGACAAACAGATGGACAACATGTCACAACAGACGTTATATGACAAGGAAACCAGAAAAGCTCAAATGAGTGTTTTGAAAGGGTTACAATATGGTTGCAGTACTTGAAAAGCTGTTTTTTTTCATGCAGAGATATGCATGACCAACATATTCATGTTTTATATTTTCTTTAGTAATTTGTTTGTTTGTTGTGAATACATCTCTCATTGGAATTTTTCCGTCATATGGAGACACCACCAAATAATAATGAAGACAAGATGTGTTTGTGAAACACTGATGTCCCTGTCTGGTAGCCTATGGCGAAGGTTGAAGTTTCTCAAATATATGTCAAACTCAAAGGTCAAGGTCAAAGGGTTCAAATTGTTGGTATCAGAAAAAAAGTCTTGTCACAAGGAATGCACATGTGAAATAAGTAATCCCTAGTACTTCCTCTTCAAAAGTTAATTGCCAAGGTTAATTTTTTAAGTGGTTCAAACTCTACGGTCAAGGTCAAACATATTTATACCTGTTGACAGTTCACAATGAATACACATGTTAAGCATGAAAGCCCTAGCACCTACTGATCAAAATTTAAGCCAAGTTTAAAGTTGGGTATTTTTCTTGTAAAAATGTGTATTCTAGGTCAAGTGATCAGAGGTAAAAATTAATGGTACCCAAATAAAAGGTCTTAATTGTCACAAGAAATAAACCTATAAAATGTGGAAGCCAATTGTATAGCCCATCCCACTTAAAACTTATGGGCAAGGTTATAATTTCTGCAGACAAATAGACAGACATAATATAAACACAAGAAACAAAATATGTACATAATTAGTCAAATGGAAAAAAATATACTATTTAATTGGAATCACAAAATAGATTGTTATTTCAGGGATAGTGAGTGGGTAGGGAGATTGGACCCCCCTGGAATTTCCTTTGTTATTTAAACAAGACTATATACTGAAGCAAATAAAAAATGACTTTGGACATCCTCCCCCTAACTAAGAAAACATTGGGTTTTTTTTGTTTATTTGTTTTCAGTGTATGAGTTTTTTTCTCCTGCTTGTCAGGAAATTCTAGGCATGAATTTTTTGACTGAGATGTGAACCCCCCTCCCTACTCCCGAAAAAAAATTCTGGATCCGCACCAGTATTGGCAGTAACTGAATGTCACATCGACAAGGGGAGATAACTTCACAATATGAAATTCGTCTAGTGTGGCATGCGATGATCTTTGACCCTTTTTGAACTTTAACCTAATCGTTTGGGTTTATTTTACCCCCCACTATACTTAAACTTGTACTTACCGACCTCCATAGGTCTTGTAAACTTCATGAAATATAAATCCAATTATAACACAAAATGAATTAATCCAAAGCACACCATTCTGCAGCATGTTATAATGATATTCCATTCGGAAAACCTTCGTGCCATCGATTCCGTCACCTTATGAGATGAAGTGGGAATTGGCCGAGGTGTACCGAATAGAGTTTAATCTAAAAATATGATAATGGGTGGCGCAACGTGATGTGATGTAGAATTTACATGTCAAGAACAAATTTTAAATTAATTCATAACAAACAATGTTTTAACAAAACTGTTCCATCTAGCCTATTCCCAAAAGTATGTACTGTGTGATTGTGGTGTCGAGAGGGGGGGGGGATTAGTAAATTTAAAAAGGTCCTATTATGAGCAAAACATTTATCAAAATCTAATTCACATTATTAATAGAATTCAAACTGGTATATAATGAATTAAGCATGTAAAATAAATATAAGAGGTTCTGAGTTATAGGTCACAGGGATAATTTCATACCCAATTTGATGAATACATGTAAATTATAGGCACGTAGCAACCGGGGGGGGGGGGGGCTGCCCCCCCCCCTTTTTTTCCCAACATTACCTGTACTATAAGAAAATGTCCATTGAAAAGATGGTTGCCCCCCCCCCCACTTTTTACCACAGTATATACATTGCAAGGAAATATGGGAAAAAATTGGAAGTGAAAGTAATTTTGCCTTGAAAAAAAAAGTGGCCACTACCGCCCCCCCCCCCCATTTCATTTTTTTTCCTTGTTAATTTTTTTTGGTTTTTAAAAAAAATTTTCTCAGGTTGCACCCCCCCCCCCCCCCACTTTCAAAAACGATGCTACGTGCCTGAATTATATAGAATTATTTTGATTTTTTCCTTGGTAAGCCGCCCGTAGGATTGTGTATTTAGAGGCAAACACCTTAGTGCGGGTATTACTGTCTCATGACAGCATCTAGTTTTTATTTACAGCTATAAATAACCAGAAGTCTCTGTCGAGACTGTAGCTCTACTGGTTTGTACTTATCAAAAACCATTGCACTATTTTATGTATCTTTGTGTAGTCTACTTGTGTGCCAACTTATTTTGAAATCAGACCAAAACTGTAGAAGGAGTAGTGTTTTAAAGGAATTTTACAGAGAATTCTATTTATAGTAACCATGGCAACACCGATCACCGAAATCAAAAACCGATGCACTATTCTATGTATCTTAGTGTAGTCTACTTGTGTACCAAGTTATACTGAAATCAGACAAAAACTGTAGAAGGAGTAGCGTTTTTAAGGAATTTCATAGAAAATTCTATTTTTAGTAACCAAAGCAATACCGTTCATCAAAATCAAAAACCGATGCACTATTCTATGTGTCTTAGTGTAGTCTACTTGTGTGCCAAGTTATATTGAAATCAGACAAAAACGGTAGAAGGAGTAGCGTTTTTAAGGAATTTCACAGAAAATTCTATTTTTAGTAACCATGGCAACACCGTTCATCGAAATCAAAAACCGATGCACTATTCTATGTATCTTAGTGTAGTCTACTTGTCTGCGAAGTTATATTGAAATCAGACAAAAACTGTAGAAGGAGTAACGTTTTAAAGGAATTTCACAGAAAATTCTATTTTTAGTAACCTTGGCAACACCGTTTATCAAAATCAAAAACCGATGCACTATTCTATGTGTCTTAGTGTAGTCTACTTGTGTACCAAGTTATACTGAAATCAGACAAAAACTGTAGAAGGAGTAGCGTTTTTAAGGAATTTTACAGAAAATTCTATTTTTAGTCACCATGGCAACACCGTTCATGGAAATCAAAAACCGATGCACTATTCTATGTATCTTAGTGTAGTCTACTTGTGTGCCAAGTTATACTGAAATCAGACAAAAACTGTAGAAGGAGTAGCGTTTTTAAGGAATTTCACAGAAAATTCTATTTTTAGTAACCATGGCAACACCGTTCATCGAAATCAAAAATCGATGCACTATTCTATGTATCTTAGTGTAGTCTACTTGTGTGCCAAGTTATATTGAAATCAGACAAAAACTGTAGAAGGAGTAGCGTTTTTAAGGAATTTCACGGAAAATTCTATATTTAGTAACCATGGCAACACCGTCCATCGAAATCAAAAACCAATGCACTATTCTATGTATCTTAGTGTAGTCTACTTGTTTGCCAAGTAATACTGAAATCAAACTAAAATTGTAGGAGGAGTAGCGTTTTTAAAAATTGTTTACAGACAGACGGACAGACAGACAGACAGACGGACGGACGGACGCCGGACGCATTACTATCGCATAAGCTCTTCTGGTCTCTGACCAGTAGAGCTAAAAATAAGCAAAATCCTTAACAGCAAAAAGTTCAAGCTTTGGAAAGATAAATCCATTTCAATGTCACTTTGTACCAACAAATCTTAAAATGTTAAGTCTGTGCATTCTTTCATTTCACTAAGTTCTCTTGCCAGGGATTCTTTGCGTACATGGACATCAGCTTGTTTTCTCTTCAAAATTTTTTTGGAGCCCCTTCGAATATGAATGAGTAGCAATTAGTATAGAGTAATAGCATTATTAAGACTGTACTTGTTTTTCGGTAAATTAAACTGTCTTTTAATATTTTTAATTTATAAATAAAATTGATCTACTTTTCAAAGGAATATAAAGTCCTTACCGTTTGTGAAAATTCTGAAGATACTGCATACAAAATTATTTTTTTTTATTTGAGAATTCTCCAAGCATGAGCATTACTGGGCTATGTGTGTACAGGTTGAATGTTACCCCATATTTCCAGCAGAACATTTTTTCAGACTTAGAACATGGTGAATGTATAGGACTGCCAAACTTCTCAACATCCAGTGTTAGGTTGTAATACACCTAGTGATAATGAAAGGAAAGATATATATATATATATATATATTTTAGAATTAAAATTTGAAGCATTGAAGTATTGCTCAGGTATAATGTATGAGTACCTTCTATTATTTAAAAAGCACAAATGCATTTACATACCATTCCTGTTTTTCCCCTGGCAGCACTGACAATAGGATGGATGCCATTTCATGAATTGGATGAGGGAAAAATAGAATTTTTAAATTACATGTACCATCCGGCAAAAATAAAGCTCCATTTAAGGTTTGACATCTTACTGGTATTTTACCTGCAGATTTCCTGAATAAAATACAATGACAAAATTTATATTCCTAATTATTAATAATAAAAAACCAATATACTCAGCATAGGCTTTTATTTAGAAATAAAACACATATCTTACAGTCAGCTAGCTGCAGAACTGTAGCTCTCCAAAAAAAAATTTTCGGAGACCTACAGATACTGTACAAAATGGACCTAGCAAATTATAACTAAATATTTGTAATCATTCGTGGTGTTATGCTCTATGTATACAGGTACACATAGCTACTGACTATGAGAAAAAGGTGCACAGAACAAATAATTTTCTGAATCAAATCAATTATATGCACTATAAAGTATAAGGGCACATATTAAATCTATGTTTGTTTGTTGTTCAAAGTCCTTAATTTTAATTTCCATTCCTACGTCGACACGATATATCCTGGTGAGTTTGAGATAAAAGATACCACAGAGTCCGACACTTCTGCTTCATACTTGAATATTTTACTTGAAAAAGACACTAATGGTAATCTAACAACCAAGCTATATGATAAACGTGATGACTTTAACTTTTCTATCGTCAACTTCCCTTACTTATGCAGCAATATACCTTCATCACCTGCATACGGAGTATTTATATCTCAGTTGATTCGATACGCAAGAGCATGTTCTACGTATGAACAATTTCTTAAACGAGGTAAATTATTGACAAGCAAGTTGATGAAACAAGAATATCAACAGTCTCGTTTAAAGTCATCATTTCGTAAATTCTATGGTCGATACAACGACCTTGTCAGCAAATACAATTTATCATTGAATGAAATGCTGACTGACGTTTTTCATACCAATTGTTAGTCCAATATTTATACACTGAATTGACCACGGATTCTTTCCGTTATTTCCTGATTATGACAACGAGCACACGGCGGGTGTGACCGGTCGGCAGGGGATGCTCACTCCTCCATGGCACCTGATCCCACCTCTGATGTTTCGGAGGTCCGTGTTTGCTCTGCTCTTATTTTGTATATTTGTTTAATGGACGTTGAGATTGAATACTGTTCGTTATTTCCATATCCTTCCCTTAATTCTGAAGAATTTTTACTCATATGGAGACACCATCATTTGCTAGTGGCGGACTGCAAATTTATACTTATTCTTGGCTTTCTGGGCCATTGAGCAGTGATGCATTGTATCTTGTTTGTGCCAACACCTACTGCAACACAGGACCAGTTAACATAGTGTTATTTGTAGGACTGGTCTCCACACCCTGAAGTGGATTTTAACCCGCGACAGTGCAAATACTCTTAGGCCAAAAAAATAATAGTCTTGTTTCCTGCTACCAGCCAGAAAAAAATAGGGTAGGTAGGTAGGAAAATTATTTTATTGTTTAATTTAATTTCATTTTTTCCAACGGTATTTTTTTGAATATGAACTACTACAAAACAAAATTAAACATGTCATAGCTAGGTAGATATCTTTTAAAATGAAATTCCATGTCTTTTGATAAACAATTCAAGTGGAATTTTGTGTAAGTTCATATTTTATAAATATATTTCATGTAATACAACTTGAGTATATTTTTTCACTTTTGAAACATGAAATTCATAAAATTCTGAATTTTTTCCCCAAAAGCAAATAAAAAACTTAAGGGTCAGGTGCAAAAAATAGGGTAGGTCGGGTAGCAGGAAACAAGACTATTTTTTATTTTGGTCTTACAAACCACTGCGAGATGCGGGTCATTTGCATCAAAATAAAAGGAGCCTCCAAATTGTTTTTCGGTAAATTTGAAAAAACAATATCAAGCTGATGAGGAATCGATTATCTTTATCATTATCAATGAATGGTCATTTAATGTTTCTCTGTGTAGGATCTGGAAAGTCTTTTGGTGAGGAATGAAATGTGTCAGATATTTGTGTTTGTTTCAATTTTGTTTATTTTCTTTTGTTATGGTAATTTGTTCAAATAAAAAGAATGTTTAGCTTGTATTTGCCTTGCAATTAATTAATTACGTTGTACTAATTTAACCTCGATGATCAATTGGGACTTTTTCTTTAAAACAAACAAAAAACAACAACAACGAAATGCAACTGTATGTAGCCAGTGTAGGCCTTCATAACCTATAGCTGTGCGATGAGTGACACGTAAAAATGAAAAAATAACAAAATATAGCCATAAGCATTCAAACCATATACTTATTCATTTTGAATCTAGTGTTTGTGCAAGCACAAATATGTCGATTGTAAACAATACTTTCACTTTGTCATTGTACTATCTTCGTCATGTAGGCATGTTACACTCGATATTTCTTAGAAAGTTTCCATAAATGTATATTATATACAGAAAATAATTACCCAAGATTCAGATAAACCTTTCTTCAGGTTGTGACAGCTCGATTAAAGATCGAATCAGCCCCTTGGTTTAGCTCCGTCAACTTTCAAGTTCGAAGAACGCGTTGATTTGTTTACTTTGTTACAAGCGCCGCGCTGATTAAAGCGTTTACGTAACCACCTCTAGTACACCAGCGACATCTGACGTCAAAACTATGACGAATGACTCCCATAAACTATGAACATAGTTATAACGAGGAAGAATGCTTTATCCAAAGTTGTGAATTGAATAGACCCTGTAATGGAAATTTCGAAATATGTGGCCCCAGAGTCGGTGGTTCTTGTTCGGCGGCTTGCAGAACTTGTTATAAAGTTGAAATGCATTTTCTCTTCGTTACTCTGACCTAACTATGGGTATTAAGTAACTAGATTAAGCATGCTTAGTGTATAATTACGATAAACTATGGTGTTTCTTTCAAAGTGAAATTCGTGGCTTTTGGTTTAAACGCGCACCAAATTCAATTGATGGAAAATTGTTTCATGAAACTCAGGTGATCTATAGAGCCAATCGCAAAACCCCTAAAGGATTACATTGTTTGTGACGAGCTGACGCTTTGCTTGTCGAGAACTTTAAATTCTACGTCACATTCTCGCCACATCAAAGGACGTAACCGAGATTGCGTCTCTCCCACGCTAAAGTCGGTCAGCTGCAATACATATCGCCGACGTTTAACGGGTTTACAAAAGGGGACAGAAAACACAAATCTTATTAAACAGTTTAAAAAGAGCATTATTTATATTATATGCATTTTTTTAGAGTCCGTAATAAATAAAAGCCGTGAAAATTTAATTTTATAGCATTTACCATTTGTGTACCGGTATATGGCACAGTATACATGCGATATAAAATGATGTACATGATCAATTTAAATTGTTGGATTTTAAGTATTCGTCCTGGTCATTCTTGGATTGTGTAGTATTTTAATTGTTTCAAATCACTAGTACTGTTGATGTGAAATGATTTTTCTGTGGAAAAGAGAAATATTCCGTTCGTGTATCAAGCCGTGAACTTGAGACTTGGGAACTAAGTATACATAGATTTTTTATTACATGTATACCCCAAACAGCCGTATTATACCAGAAAAATATGTACTTGTACTTTTAAGTATCCATATATAAAAGAACATTTCTGTCAAGAAGAGAAGTATGCCTATTCACAATTGTCAATAATTATGTAAAAATACTAAATTAGAACGGGTACATAGTTTTGCTTTAAAAAATACACACATGTTTAATAGCTCTCTCTCTCTCTCTCTCTCTCTCTCCAGGAAACGTTTCAGTGGCTGAATATGTATATATTTCACTCTATTGCATCAGTGATGTTTAAAATATGATCAGGTATTTTCGTTTATTTAGCACACAGTCTCTGATTTTTTAATTATCAGTAAGCACACATTAAATCCATTCTGATTGATCATATATACGACATACATGCACTGCTGCAGAATTTTTAAATACTGTGCATTATGTAGAAAAGTACTCAAAAGCACATTTTCGCAATCCTTTATAAAACTGAGATTTCTGTAAGAACATGTAAATACCCATAACAGGGAACCCATACTGAGCACTACGTACGCAGAGTTTTTGCAAACAGTAACATATCCTCCATATATGGGGGGGGGGGGTAGAATGGAAAAAAAACCAGGTGCGATTTCAGCAACTGTGGGACAACTTTATCGAATGCTAAGACAACTTTTAATAATCATGCGATTCAATGAATATTTATATTGTACTAACGTAGTGGAACTACAAGAGGCCCATGGGCTACATCGCATACCTGAGCAACGTGGCTAAGAAAATAGCAGAAATCAGCTCAGTATTTAAAGTTTAAATCCATAAGTGGTCCCAATCTACCTTTAAAGGGGATGGGAGTATATGTGAACAAACTTGAATCTACACGTCTTGAAATTTTCTCCCATAAGTTTCAACATTCTTGGCACTCTGTTTCTTGAGATGATTTTAAAAACATGTCATCAATTGCAAATTTTCACATTTTCTGAATTATCTCCTCAAAGAGGTCGCCCTTCATTTGAATAGACTTGAATACCGTTTACCAAAAAATGCCTTGTGGCAAGTTTGGTTAACATTAGCCCAGTGTTTCTAGAGAAGAACTCGGAAATGTGAAAAGTTTAAAGACAGACGTTAGGCAAAATGTGATCAGAAAAGCTTGGCCAGCCCTCGACCCACCCTTCTTTTTTTTCGTTTCAAACATATTGTTCGAAAGGTTTTACGTTTTAATAAAGATACTTTACAACAGCTTAAGTAAACAGTTTCATGTTATTTTAGTACATGTATACACTAAAAATATCAATTCGTAAAAATTATTGTGCACTGTACTTTGGATACATGAGACTGTCACAAAAATTTCAAGACCGTAATCCACTCTTGTTGCATCGATATTCTCTTTAGGTCAATATACAAACAAATCAGAATAAAGTCAATATTGCGCGTTAGTGCAACCCACATCACAAACCTGTTCTTCTCCAAGACATATATAGCACAATGCTTAAGCACCCAAATAAAAACACCTATAGAAACTCATTGCAAATACCAGAATATATTAATTATATTTTAATCATTTAAAAATTGCAACATAACAAAAACTAGCGCACGCTCCCTGCGACGCAGTTTAGTACCGGTAACTGGCAAATTTTCTTTAAAACCTTTTCTTCAGAGGAAACACGTGGACAAAGTCTATTTATTTTCAAAATCTGCCAGGCCCATCTAAAGGAATCAGAAAATAAATGTGTAATTAGATTTAGACTTTATAGACATAGGCGTCGAAACCGGGCGAGCGTAGAGAGGGGGGGGGGGCTTTTTCAAAGTTAGACTTAGTATAGACATTGAACATTGCTGCGTAGGTATACCCACGAAATAGGACTTTTGTGTTTGGAAAATACACATCCCTTGTTTTTGTTTGTGTGTGTGTGTGTGTGTGTTGTTGTTGTTGTGTGTGTGTGTTGTTGTTGTTGTTGTTGTTGTGTGTGTGTGTGTGTGTGTGTGTTGTTGTTTTTTTTTTTTGCTTCTCAGGTTTGAAAGGTCTAAAATAAAATTTCTTACCCTTAGCCCCCACTTTAATTTGCTTCCGACGCCCATGATAATTAGATATTTTCCGTCGTTTGGTATAAATTACCTTGTACATACAACATTCGTTAAAACTTAAAAATAAATTGAACTTCAATCGTTAAAATTTGAAGGTAAATGGACACGTCTTCCCAGGCCTTCCCTCTTTATCTTTTCTCTCGAATATACGCATAAAGAGGGTATCCATTTTTCACCAGTATATTTTGTACCAAATCCAACAATCTCAGCATGCATGACTTGGGTTGATACGCGTAACTAATAAATCTAATGATCAATGAATCATGCACTACTCGACTTTAATACTTGTTCGCAAATATGAAAAAAAAATTGCGATACTAGAATAAAATAATCGACCAATTAAAATATTCGTAATGGAGTGAAAAAATCTTAACGTTTTTAAAATCAAGGTTAAAAAAAACTTTTTTTTAAATTCAAGGTTTAAAAAAACTTGAAACTTTGCAGGTAACATTCAAGAAAACGACATCGGGACTGTCTACTCCATTTTTTGAACCCCGAAAACAAGCTGTATGTTGCAGCTGACCGACTTTAGCGTGGGAGAGAGGCCATCTCGGTTACGTCCTTTGATGTGGTGAGAATGTGACGTAGTATTTTAAGTTTTCGACAAGCAAAGCGTCAGCTCGTCACAAACAATGTAATCCTTTAGGGGTTTTGCGATTGGCTCTAAGGCCCGTGGATCTCTTGTCAAGGTTTGTAATATATATTATACATTTTTATTAAAATTCTTTAAAGAAATCATTGCCGTAATTGATAAAAAGTGAAATAGAACAGTATATAAATCATCAGTCGTATTTGAAAAAAAAATCCAAGACAATATACATTCAGAGTATGTAATAAAACGAAACAATAAAATGCATCTCATTAAAAGTCAAACCAAAGGATGACATGTTTTACAAATATACTAATTTACGTAACATATTAAAGGAAATAAAACCGACATATCATAATCATTTCAATCATGCTGAATGGAAAGATTGGACATGTCATTGACAATGTAAAACTAAAAAAAAATACAAATCAATACTGAAGTACCGTACAATTCTTTTGTAAGAGATCTAGAAACCTTTGACGTCTAAGTATCTAGCCTTCTTTTTTTCATTTTTTCCACAGATGTCTGAATTCGGCGTTGAAAGTCGATGCACACATGAACATCTAATTGTAACATTGCATGGCGAGTTTGAAACTCGGTCTTAGCAAAATAAACCGCATTGCTTTTTTCCTTTGTTTATCAAATAAATTGGATATTTTAAGTATGTATTGTTGTTGTTGGTTTGTTCTCATACTAAATATGTATCACTAAAGAGGGTGTTGCAGAAACTCGTGATTATTCCCTATATCGAGAAGGACATTTAAATACCCACCACGCTTGAAGAGTTGCGTCTAAATATAGATACAGTTACGTAGTCGACCCTATTTACAAGACAGGTATAACCTTATTTAGGCAAAAGGAATAACATTTTATATTTATTTTCTTTTAATAGTTATAGCGAGCATTTCAACCACCCGGCAAGCAGTAGATATACAGTTTCGACTCATCAATACTGTAAAGTTGTAAACTAAAGGCATCTTTTTTAAAAAGTGAAATAACTAGATAGTGTATATCAAATTCGTTTACCTTGTCTCTTACTTCGTTATTGAATTTACTTCCATGACATGCACAACCACTTAACAATATTAATAACTGACAAAAGTATATTGTGTCTTTATGATTGGAATACTCATCACAATGTTTTGCTTTGAATTGCAAGTAAATACATGTATATGACACATATCGTTACGCCTTTTTGCTTTCTGCAGCATCCATTAACAATGGTGATATTTTGTCCTCTTTCGGTTTATAGTTGATATTCCTCGCATATGCTAATTACCAAATGACAGAGGCAACGTGGGAGCATGTTCCAACAGTTCTGGCACCAATAGGACTCTGACAATACCTTCCTGTGATACTCTTCCCGTCGTGATCAACCCAGATATCGTACTGTTTGGCTGAAGAATGCCGGGACTGAATGCGAGCATGGACAAGATCTGACATAGATTATCGTAAATATATTTCGGAAGTCGTACCAAGCATATACTCATCTACATAGGATGAGGCTTGACGAATCTGGTAAATTCCAAACGTCAGCGCCCTAATGTTATCCTCTGTCATCCTCGGGAAGCTATTTATACAATCATGAGAGTTTTGAAGAGGAAACCATGATTTGGACCTACGTAGCAATGAACTGTCAGATAAAATCAGTTTCTGCAGAA
This sequence comes from Saccostrea cuccullata, assembly GCF_032062105.1. Taxonomy (NCBI): domain Eukaryota; kingdom Metazoa; phylum Mollusca; class Bivalvia; order Ostreida; family Ostreidae; genus Saccostrea; species Saccostrea cuccullata. The sequence goes on along the minus strand of NW_026933586.1, from coordinate 32,692 downwards.
GGTTATCTTGACTAGCTAACCTTAACATTTTTTGGGCAATTTCGCAGTCGGCATTTGTATTGTTGATGAAAAGAGGGGCGATAACAATTACAATGCAGCAACAATATGCAGGTAATCTTTGATATTGTGAATATCCGAGTTTGGAACCACTTTATCAAAGTATTTCCAGGTTTTGATTCTTCCGTTTACGCATTCAACTGCCCAACGTATTTTTGTAACGAGTCTGAAACGGTTGGCCTCTGTTGTATAAAACTGTTTAGAAGATTTTGGAAGAAAAGAGGGGGATTCGGTATGAAATCCCCCTTCTTCCAATAGATCAAGAACATCTCGAAAACCACGATCGAGGATGAAAATGTCTCCTTCTTTCAACCTCATCCCATCAGAACTCATCCCATCAGAGTTGGTTTCTAACATATTTCGCATGATAGCCACGTCGTTGTTTTTCCCATCAGCGAAAAATGGTCCGACTATTGACATTATGTAGCCCGTCGTTGTTACCACAACCATTGGCTTGACCAGTGGGCGATGTTTATGCATGCTATTGCATTTTCTCTGAACTTTATTTTTTGTGCTTTTTTGTATGTAAATGTATGTTCCGTCCAGTATAAGAATAGCTGAATCGGACAGGAAATTGCTAAATATAGAGACAGCAAGATCAGAAGTGTGATTGTTAAGTACATCTTCTCTACTTATTGAATCGAAACCTAGGAAATCAGGTACACAGTTTGATGAAAGCTCCAGTTTTGCTCTCTGGATCATCCTGGAAACTTGATATGGTTTTTTTTTGACCCACACAAAGTTCCTATCAATCTACAATATACCAATACACAATTTTTATGCATCAATTTTGCATTCTAATCAGCTGTACAACGAAGGTATTGAATAATGCATTAGTAAATAAATAGCATTTGGTGAAAGGTATTTCTATGGAAATATGTCCTTTTATACTACTCTTGTTCAAACAGACACTGGGTCATCTCCGACTCTGCTTGTCGGAGATTTACGGGGAAAACCGAGTGTCTGGTTGAAAGATAATACACTTATATTGGAGTTGCTTATATTGTAACCTGGTCCCCTGGCTCATTTTAACCAAAATTAATACAAAACATTCCTGAGGTAATGAAAATCTCAATTATTTATAGGAAGGACCAAGCCCTTTCCCAAGGGCATTTATCAAGAAAAGTATAAGATAGGATCATTAAAAATCTTATGAGGAAAAACCAAAGGACCAGAAAAACTTAAACATGTTGTAGCGTCCTGATGATTTGAAAATATTCAAGTCATGACCCCAGAGAGATTGGGTAAAGACACAATATATGACAAGGGGGTAAATCTGGTAAGGAACAGCAGGGGCACATATATTCAAGTAAGTTTTGTTGCATTTGTTTTCCTTAAATACTTTGTTTTTAAAGACATCGAATGGTTTTTCATAGCACCTAGATAAAGTAAATTTAAAAGTTATTAGAAAATATATCTGATTATGATTAACTGAATATCTTTTGCTAGCCAAGTTCAAAGTGAAAAATTCACCTCGCCCTTCAAGCTCGGGGAATATGTTACGTCTTCTCATGTAGGGATCTACATACATGTACTTATATTTATCTAAAACAGCAATTATTGTATAATATGTGTAGGGTTGACATTATTTAGATGTAGGTATGTTAATGTACCTCAAAGAAAGGCCCGTTCGAAGCTTTAAAAGAAGCATGCCTATCATTTGTTTAGGACTTCCAAGGCGTTGTTTAGAGGTTTCGAAAGCTGCTTTTGATACAAGATCTGCAAACTGGGCTTTAACTCCAGTCAAATTGGAGAGATCCTCATCGGAATATGACGAATCCTCATCAAAATCAAGTCTTTTGTTGACTGTATTTGAAATAACGTTGCGAATGTCCTTGAGGACACAAACAACATCAGCAGCCAATATTTCCTTTCTTTTAATTGTTTTTGCATGAAGGTTTATTTGTGATTTCAGTTTTCTGTTTTGCAAATGGGATTTGCAACAATACACACCCAGTGGTATGAGGACGCCATAGTTCAAAAATATATCTACTCTCACTAGTCTCAGCTGGCACAACACAAAGACCTGTGTTTGTATGTTTGCTTTTTTGATATTGACTTGCCAGCGCGGGGAAAGGGCACTTTAATGAAATGTTTATGTTTACAATTCTTTAGACCTTGATCTGATTCTAAAAAAAACATTGGATGTTGATTCTGGTGATTTTATAGATAAACACTTGGAACAGAGATATCCATCAGAATTTACATCTGCCGATTGCCGCTTTGTCCATTCAAATTGTTTATCAGATATTTTTCTTGTTTGGCCTTTGTTTTTAAATGACCTGCATAATTCGCATCGATTCTTTGAAAACGGCATGATTTATGTTTCACTTCTTCTATCTATTCCACTCACTGTCTTCACGGAAGACTCTGTAGCATGTAAACCCATCGTTGTGGGAGCCAGTATAGGTTGAACAATAATGGAAACACTATTCTTGCTTATGTTGTTGACAGAACGCAGGAAGTTTGAGATCACAGTAACGAGGAAAACATGTTTTCATATTTAAAATTTCACAAATAAATTCCGATTTTTGCCTTCATACAGTATATTTTTAAAAATACATATATTTTATTATATTTGCAATATTTGCTTTAAAAAAAAGAAAATAATGCAGCCATATCAGGACTCGAACCCATCCTCCAATTTAAAAAATATATTTCCAATCCACCTGCATAACCACTGGACCAGTCAGAACACGGTTATTATCTCGTAGATTTTAACTTTGTACCTACATCTTGGAAATATATTTTTTTTCATCAATTTTTTTAGTTTTTTGAAAAAGTGCCTCTTTGAAACAAAAATCGGAAATAGCAATTTTGAAGGAAATTCTCTATATGTTTATGTTAAATTCATTTTGTTTCAAGGAGGCACTTTTTCAGAATAATGGGGATTCCCTACTAGAAAAGCACACAATATGTCAAATTTCGCTATGTGACTTATTTACATTTCATTTATTAAAATAATATAAATAAATATTAACTTTCCAAGTATAGTTCCACATTGTATAATATATAAATTTGCATTAGAATTTTTTTTTACACTGTTTGAAGTTCCTTTAAATTATTCGTATTATCTGCTACACTTATAGGGAAAATAACAAAAGAACTGCAACACCTTCTTTGTCAAAAACATTAACCTCCCAAGATTTGAGTTAGCCTTCCATGTGTTGGGACCTAAGGGCAGTATTGTTTAGCAAGTTATCTTTTTTCAGAATTATATTACATAATTACATATAAGCTCCTTTTTCTTACATTCATATCGACCTTTTTAAACGCACTGAGTTCTAAGACAGCTCTATTCCTTAAGCTGTGAGATCAAATATGAACGTTTTACAATAAATCGTAACACGCGATACGCTGATTGTTTTTAATCGGTTTAGTCTTGTTGTGTATTCCAATATTATTTCTTTGTAGAGAATTTTTAGCTCATCTCAACGAAGTGGGGATGAGCTTATACTATACCCCCATCGTCGGCCTCCCGGTTAAAGATTGAGGAGCAGGTCCTTTCCCAAGTAACTATCACTAACTATTAGCCTTACCAGCTGGACACATGGATAGTGCATCTACACGGACTAAACTCGCAAGTATGCTGCATCTAGGGATGTAAAATACCAGACTTGCTTCGGATTAGATCTGACCAACATTTCCAAGATGAGTAAACAGGTAAACGTTTTTGGAACAGGTTCATTCCCAATGCATGTAACTATAAGCCCTACCTACCCTACCTAGACAAAACTTGCATGTATGATGCATCTTGGGATGGACACTATTAGACTTGCTTCGGATGCTGGATCTGACCTACATTTTCCAGATGAGTAACTAGGTTAAAGTTTTTGGAGCAGGCTCATTCTCAAGTAGCTATTTGCCCTACCCGGACTAAACTTGTATGAATGATGCATCTAAGGATACAATGTTATCAAAATTTCGGATGCAGGAACTGACTTACATTTTCCAAACGAATGACCAGGTTAAAGGTTTTGGAACGAGTAAATCCCGAATGAACTTTAAGACCTATTTAAACAGAATTTGCTTGAATATTTTTGTCAGGATATATACTAACCTTTTAGTAAATATGATGTGCGATTTACATTACTAAAACTGATAACATTCGTCGAGGTGAGCTTCGTGATCTTTGATTATGTATGTTTCAAATGTAAAGTTTGATCCTCTTATTTGCCTTCAATTGATGCCCTGGAAATCATGGTTTTAATAATGAATATGATTTACGGGACCAAGGTTTGTAGTTCTCGAAATAGGAACTTTGAACCGTACAAATTGTAGGAACTTCCTAGTGATGTAAAGGAGATATGACGAAATATCAGAATAGGGGTTTTACTTCGTGAAATCAAGGTTCGAGACATTCAGATCTTTTACAATAAAAATAATAGTCTTTTGCAGCCCTGTACTATCCCCGAGTACGTCATTTGAACAAAGTTTAAAATTAATATAGTTTTGCTTTTAGAGTTACGCTAATCGTTGCTTTATTTTTTTAATTCGTCGGTAATAGTCAATAAATCGATTTTAAAGTTTACATTTTATTGCAAGTCCAAAGCTATAGTTTTCACAAAACACACATTTTATAACAAATTTCGTAGATGGAACAAACTGAATGTTACAAAAAATGTCTTAGATTTAATAAATTGAAGTTAACAAAGAATTTTCGCACATAGACTCACTTACAAACTCTCTCACATCTAATCTTTGAGAACTCCGCACACTTTCGTACTGATCAGCCACTTATATTAACGATAAAAGTTGCATGAACAGGGGGAATCTGTATAACACCAATTTACAACACTTAAATTAGGTAGAGCTAAGCATAATAAATTCAAAGAACACAGTCTTATAATTAAGATCTAATCATTAAGTTGATAACAAGTAGGAGTAAATGCCATTGATATCATAAGGCCGGAAAGAGATGTCAAGAATAAGGTATGACTACCATGTGAAAAAATGACTTTTCTAAACATCACTTGAAAACAAGAAACTTTCATCAACAGATGTCAAACAAGACCGAAAATTAATAGAACAATGATATAGAAATATATTGATAATTAAAAATTTAAGTAAGAATTAATACCGTGTCAACAACAAGGGACACTAAATCGATTATATTTTATCTTTTAATGTTAAGAAATATGTCGGATAAAATCCTTGATATTTAACTGCATCGTCTTTTTTATTCCGATATCTTTTATTTTAAATAATACGAAAAGAATAAAAATGTAAAAACAACAACAGATCGATTTATTTTTATTTCATATAATAAAAAAATACATTAAAAAAAACAACACAGAACCATATTGTGTACTGTAAAATCACATATTTTCTTGGGGTCAAACTTTCGAAGTTTGAGGAAAAAATCTTAGTTTGCGGGGACTTGATTTCGTGGATAAAGAATGTTTAAGTAATAATGCATATTAAATTTTATATTTCGTGTTGGTCATAAAATCGAGGGTCTCTCCTTGCCTCAAAAACAACGAAAATTAACCCCAACGAAAATTAGTAATTTCACAGAATTTAGCGCGGTCTAATCATCATTCTAGTCTCGGTGATAGCCGATCCATACCACAGAACCGGTGACCAGGGTTCCCGCCAAATCCCGGGGGCCCAGGGCCCGTTAAGGAAGGCCTGGTGGCAGTTATTGAACCACCAACCTCCCTCCAATTTCACGGCACAGCTGTACCCCTCGCCCTTCCTATCATTATCTCTGTCATGGGTGGAGAATGCCATTCCAGCAATTGGACGATCCGTATGTAACATTTTGTCACCTGTGTAAACATAAAAATAGTATTTTGTTTCAGTGTTTAAATCATAATGTGATTTTAAGGATATGTATGTGTCAAAACCATTACTGTTTTATAGGTTCATGACATGAAATATATAGAGGCTTAAGCAGTTATTCGATAAGTAGACTGTTAATTCTAACATCACTTTATTTAGAGTGCAAACAGGCAAAGCTTAAATTTCTTTCTAATTCAGTTGTTTTTGGAGACAGGTCCTCCGACAGTTTAAAAATCCCCATGGTTACCAATTGCGCCTAATTATTAACAAGTCTATTTTTGTATTCATATGAAGCGGGATTTGAGCAAAGTCTTATGCTTGAAAAGAAAAAATAACACTTGCTGTGGCCTTCAACTCAAAATTTAGATATATCAACGGCGTATTGTCAATTTAGAATGGTAATTCCCATTCTTAAATCGATACGATATATCCTGGTGAGCTTGAGACAAAAGATACCACAGAGTCCAACATATCTATTTCATTTTGATATTTTACTTGAAAAAGAAGTTAATTGTAATCTAACAACCAAACTCTATGACAAACGTGATGACTTAAACTTTGGTTAATTATTGACAATTATGTAGATACAACAAGAATTTCGGCCCTCTGGTTAAGTCTTAACAAAGACCTAGTCAGCAAATATAATTTATCACTGAGTTAAATGCTGATTTACAATTTTCATATTAATTGTTAGGCTATTTTTTTATACACTGAATTGATGACGGTTTCTTGGATACTGTTCGTTATCTCCATACAGACTCATCAGTATTCTTTTCATGTCAAAGAAAGAATTTCCCACATTTATCCAAAGGTAAGCACCATTCAATTATGCAATTTAAATAATGCATACGCATTTACGGTGTAACAACTAAAAAGCTTTATTGATATGAAACTGATGTTCTATTAATGACTATCATATACTGTCTTTGAGTGAACTTGCATGTATCAATGAAATATGCTGAAATGGGCGAGTTCTTACTCAGAGTTCCGGTGACTGGACCAGCGAGGAAGAGCGTATAGTTGTCATTCTCGTCCGATACCGAGAACTCGTGATAGACCTGATATTTTGTAGTTACGTCATTTAGTGTGATGGAAACATTCAGAGAGGGACGATCTTTTGTTAGTTGGTGAATTGCGTCATTTCCTGTAAGAAATATGTGCTTTAGTGTATTGAATTCTTTTTAGTCCCCCTGCCGTTGAAACCGGAGGGGACTATAGGTTTCTCTGCGTCTGTCCGTTCGTCCTTTAAAATAAAAAAAAATGTATTTTTAAAATTAAGAAAAGTATTTTTTTTTTAAATTAAGTAATAAATACATCACACTCTATTCCATTATTAATGTGTTTCTTGAGTATTCAATATACGCATGTATCGTTCCCTTTGCATTATTAAAGCTTTAATTTGCAAACAGTATATTTGTTATGATATTTGTTTGCGTTGTTTTTATCATGTATAGCCGATCCTGAAATGTAAAATGATTGATTCTCGGATTTTATTTTCTTTCATTGTATTTTTTAATTTTAAGTTAATAGGGTAACTGTATAGCATACATTAAAAAAACAGTATCTTAAGCTCATTAATGCAATTATCAAAGTCATGCCTTTCCTAACTCAGAAAAAAAAACAAGTATAATTTTGCTAGAGTTTTTTTTTTTAGAGAAGTATAGACTAACGCTATATTTCTTCAAATGATTTATGGAAAAGTGTGTAATGCTTAGTAGCCTTCACATAAACTTAACTCTTAAATGTAAAAAAAAAAAAGCTGTTCAAAGTCAGAGATCCAGTTCATGCAGGGTCGCGAGGTCAGTAACAAAAGCAAAAAAAAAAAAAAACTTCGTAAATGCAAAATACCATATCCACACATGTACCTACTGGGTGTTACAGACACACAAAGGCCTTGTAAAGTGATTCTTAAGTGCAGTCCCGCTCTCTAGGCTACACAAAAAGTATTCAAAACCTAAACATTTCTCAATCTATTTTGATTATCAAATAAAGAAGGCCTTTCAGACAATCATTTGTAAAAATATATTTTTGTGTCTTACCAATCCAGTAATCTGTTTCTGGATTTCCGAATCCGACCTTGTAATCATTCCAATTCCGGGTAAAGTTGACTGATCCAGTTTTTCGCATTTGGATAGCCTTTTAAAATCAATTTTTTTGATAAATTTAACGAAATTATTCAAACAAACATAATGCTTCTTTTGTTCAAGCCCATGATGCTTTTTTAAGAGCAATAAGGCACAGTTATTAAAATCTTGCTTTAGTTTTGTTAGAACTTACCGTCCAGCCTCCGGCCTCCATATCACAGAAGACATTGGTAGACCGACACACAGGACTGTACCTCACCCAGGGGTATATAGTGTACACACCAGACGTTCTGCATCCTTTGTCATACAGCGTTTTACAGTCACCAGGCAAATCTGTGATAATAATTCAAATGTTGACTGACGTTTTCATACAAATTATTTGTTTAATCTTATTTTTACACTGATTTGCCTACAGTTTTCGTTTTCCCCCGATCATGACAAGGAGCACACAGCGGGTGTGACTGGTTAGTAAAAGATTCCATCACCTCAATTACATCCGGTCCTATCTCTTATGTTTTAGAGATAGTTTGCTCTTTGATTAAATGTACGTATTTTTGAGAGTAACATAAATAATTGGGATTTTTAATATCTAAATTCCAGTTTCATTATGTTTATAAGTAAATACTTATCATTCCTAAAATATCAATACTCCGCCATGAAAAGATTGATTGTTTGTTGTGTAACGTCCATCTCTATGAAACTTAGGAATTTCAAGAATTGAATCTGATTGATTGATTACATGCTGATTAACGTCCCTTTTCACTCATAAATGAACGCCACCATAAACCGGTGAAGGGCTTCATATTTTGATTTTTATTCCGCGCTCAGGGTCATTGAGCAGTGAAGTATCTTTTTGGTGCCCTCGCCTACCGTGCCAGGGGGTCTATGATTTTAAGGTCTCATCCAAAGGACCCAAAACTTTCACTTCAAAGTGCCGAGCACATGGCGAAAGAACATTTACTACTCATTTTAATCGTCTTAGGTCAGTGGCGGCATTCTATTAAGACTTTCCGTTCACAAAGGGAGCGCTCTACCGACTGGGCTACCGCGGACGGTAGAATTGAATGTGATATTAGATATTATTCAGACAAGTCACGTCCTATTTAACTATTCACTTACATCACGTTAGAGTGATAATATCTTATTTCTATTTTTTCTCTGTGACAACTCGTTGAAAGGTAACAGAGTTGATTTCTTGATAATTTTATTCGAATGTTAAGTAGGCAAGTCCATAGGTCAAGAGCTAAGGAGGTCTAATATGCATGCAAATCTCGTGCGCATCTGTCTCTGTGTCTGACATCAAGGAGGCCAAATATGCATGTAAATCTCGTGCAGCTGCCTTTGTGTTGTTTTTTGTCAGTGGGCGAGTACTGTTGAAATTGACATGGGAGTTCTCGTGTAATTTAAATCTATGTCAACATTTTAAAAGTATAAATCTACAATTTTTTTCACAATGAAATGAAATTATTAGGAATCGCTGTCTAGCTAGTATAGTATGCCAGGGACATCAATGATAGTGGGAAACATTTGATAAATAATGCTTCACTAGTTATGCAAATTATCCCATGTGTCCAGCTATCGTTGATGCCCTGGCATACTATACTAACTAGACAGTAATTAATTCCTTTAATAAAGTATGGACTTAATAAACCTTACAGTTACAGTTTTAATATCATTAAGTGTGAACATAATAAACCGGAAAATGCAAACCTTGTGTAGGAATGTAGTATCTCCAAAAAGCTTCAGTGATCGTCATGTCCACTGTGTCACATGACTTCAGAACGCGACATTTCTCCGTGTTATTGTTAAATCCCAAACAGTTACATCCACAAGGGCTGCTACAAAAACCTAGACAATGACTTAGTGAGGGCGAACTGTACTCCGTTAAAAGAGTGGTGGAGGACATCTTGTTTCGATTGTCCACTTTCTCTACGTACCTTTGTGAGTCGTGAGCAGTTGCGAATTTAAAGAAGATTGTAGAAAGGAAAATGAAAAGTCCATATACAACCATGTTGATTCCACTTTGAATTCTTTGATTACATGTTCTTCTTTCCAATAATTAAGACCTTAGAACTCATAGTTATGGCCTTTCTTAGATATTAATAGCTTTCGTTGATGTCCTTCTACTAGTCAAGGTAAGACACCTGCAACTTGTGTGTTTCATTATTGAGTAAATTCCTTTGTATGCCAGCTAACATATATACTGAAGTACTATGTCGTTAGAATACTTTGAATGAATTTTAGCACACCTTACAACAGCTGATTATGAGTGGTAGCGCCGTCTTTGTAATCAATATTCTCAATTTTTCTCTTTATTATTAATAATGGGGTTTTAATTTCAATCCTGATATGGGAACCGAATAGAAATTTCAAATTAGAATGAGTGCATTGGCAGATGGTTATAAAATGTTAAGCTTTATAAGGAAAATATTTAATTTTTGTAAAATATTTTGTTTTGTTATTTGCATTGACTTGACATATTGGCATAATTTATGAAGAGTCGTACATGTAAGCTTCAACCTGAATCGATGTTTTCTTGCATGTTTTCCTTTGTTCTTTGAGAAATGGTATGATCACTGGTAGTGAATTCTCCCTTCACTGAAATTCTCTGCTTTTTGTTAGTCTCATTTCTCCCAAGTTCATTAATTACAGGTAGGTTTTGGATGTCTGCAATAATGCCGTCTACCAAGTTCTCAGATTTACTTGTTTGAGTAATAAAAATATATAATACCCAACAGGATCAGGGGCTCATGTGTGGTAGGGGCACGTACAACTGATAATTGCTGATCATTTACAATTAGTTGAAATGCATTTTTGTTCCCCTACCCTAGCTAAGGGTATTAAGTGATCAAACTAAGCAATTGCTTAGTGTTTAATGATGCGTAATGGTGCCTCTTTTAAAATTGTGAATGCCATAGCATCAAGCTTAAAACATAAACCAAATTCAATCATTAGAAAGTTGTTTCATGATGTTTAGGTGACCCAAAAGGCCCATAGGACTCTAGTTTTAAGCGGTATTGCTCATCGTAATTGGACCACCCCAAAGGACCCTGTGTACTGGCAGCCAATCGAATACTGTGAATGCGCTTGGTCATTTCTCTGACTTTTCACTGGAAACCTCTCGAGGTATTTTGCTAAATGATAAATGCAGTTGTCTAAACATGTATATGATTTATCGATTTCAAGTGTTTTTTAAATAACTAGTTGGCCATTTTACATAACAAGCTCCCTTGTGTTAGGGTCAGTCAACAAGAATGCCAGATCTACGTAAGAACATGCCCATACTTTTTTCTCAGATGACTGCCTATAGTGTCACAAACACTTATTTCAGCGGATGGGCGACTACTAGTAAGTTGCAACTGTTCCCAAATCGAGAGACCCCCAAAACATTGAGCGCACTTATTTCATGAGCCAGGTCACGCCGGTTGGTACTTCCGGAGGCGGGTTAAGTTTTCTTAAGCTGCCGGTCGATCAGAAAGTAACCCGGATTGCCCAAAAAATTTCAAGCGGCGACATGGAAAGCAATATGGCGGAAAAGTGTGGTAATAAATTTCTTGCACGTAATAATCTTTTTTTTATATTTTATGAATTGGTTTAATTTTATTAACATTCATTTTTGAGGTAATGAATAATTTTTATGTGTGTATTTTGTGAACAAATAGTAGAAAAACTGAATTTCTTAATTATGAAAAAAAACGTGTGCATTTTAAACTTAATGGTCTTTTTTTGCATATTATAAATAATTTCATAAGCTTCAATGAAGTCATTAAAAGCGCACGAAAAATCAGAAGAAACAGAAATTTTTATGGACGGAAATTTATATGGACGGAGATTATAGGTGAAAATAAGATTTAAAAAATACAAAAAAGGAATACAGAATGAAAATTACATACAAAGAGCAATTAATTAAAGTCAATCATTCCCCCTACGTATGACTCTCATTATGATAAGGTGCAAATGCTTATTATAATAACTAGCTCATATATTATTTCAGTTTTAGGATCTACATGTACAGGCGTTGCCCGGCGTGCAATTAGTAGACTAAGTATTAGAACTTTTCTTAACTAGATAACCGAAACTGCGTGTGCTGTGTGACAGGTGTCCGTTTGCAAAATAGTAAGGTATTTGAGAATATTGAACAGCATATTATTTAAGAAATAAAGTCCGCGTTTTCGTGAATGTCGCAGGATAAACTCCGAGGTCGAGAAATGTTGTTTGAAAGATAAAAGCCAAGGCTTTAATATTTCAAACATTTCGAGACCGAGGAGGTTATCCTGCATCATTCATGACAACAAGGAATTTATTTTTATTCTACCGTGTCTACAAAAATCGCTAAAATACAGCTGATCGTTTCCTCTTTAGAGAAACGAATTAGGTTACCATGTCTCGATTACGCTGTTCCATTTAACAGCAGAGGGAAAATTTTTTTGCTTACCTCTGTATGGAATGCAGACAATTTGAGCTTGCGTAGCATTAAAACTAGCCTTTTTAAATTACAAATTTGTTCGTACAAATATTGATATGTATTTAATCAATACATATCAATATGAATTTATTAATTTTAATTAATAAACAGTAACAAAACCAAATTCTTGTTTTACTGCTCTCGCGTTGTTTAAATGTGTAGGGAGGTCCGTTGAATAACCACGCTTAGCTGTAAAAATCGACATTCATCAGCAACTTTATGCATTTTACAGTATTTATACTGCAAACGACGACATATAGATGTGGTCTAAACAAGAATTTCATTCTACAGCCAAACATGCATTGAATTGTTAAAGTTTGATACTTGTTTCTGATCTGATTATTTTTTGATGACGTTCGTAATTTATTGGAGAATAATAACCGCGGCATTTCTTTGATCTCAGCAATAATCGTGGTAGAATATAATATTAATACATGTACACTATTCACTTTAGTAGAATGAACATTTACAGAACGAACGAACACGCTCAATAACTTGTGTTTTAGAGGAGAGCTGCAAGTTGTAACGACGTATTTGGTGGTTCAAATGGCCATTATCGCGGTATGGTGTTAGAAGCCACTGCTTGAGGGGATATGCTGCAACTTCTAAAATATGGTAGTGTCCATGTGCGCATTTTTGGAATCCAACTTCTCAGAGAGCGGAGTTTCTAAGTACTTAAGCATCATATACTATCCCGGGCCAGCCAACATTCATATCTGTAAACTGTAAATCATTTTTTGAAACTGCCTGAAGTATTATTGAATGAAACTTCTTTCTATTATAACAAGCTAATTCAGAGAATTTGTGTCCCCCGCTTAGGGAAAAAGTCGGCTCCCCCTGACTGAATTTGTAGAATTATTAAATGTATGTACATGTATACTGAAGCAAATAAAATACATGTATGTCAATATGCATATAAAGATTTGATTGCTTATTCTTCATTATGTGTATAGAAGATTTTTTATATGGAATTTTTATCACACTGTAATGATGATTTTATAACCTCATAAATTTTTCATTTCACATGCTGAATACTATCATTTAGTTAAAAAAAAAAAAAAAAAAGGTGCGACCGAGATTCGATGCCGGCACCTATCACACTGGAAGCGAGAGCCATAACCACTAGACCACGGAATCGCTTTACCTCGCGTGAAGAATATGCAGAAGTGAAGTCACATACAGTGTACATGTATATATTCATGTTTTCATGTTCGGTATTCTCAAAATTTTACACAATCCATGGTGTTTGATTTATTTAGCCTTTATTAAACAGTTCTAATAGATGTAATAAGAACATAAAGTCCGTCGAGAACCTGTTTTATACGCAATAACTCTCCTCATGCCCCTGCGCTAAAAATAGCGACATGTAATACTATAAATACTAATATAAAACAAACAGGGCGGGGCACTTTGAGAGAGGCGAGAGACGTCCTAGGGAGTTTTGATATAAAATTACATTGCATAAGCTCAAAATCTTCTTGAAATATCTCCAGGAAATAATAGTATTTCACACAGACAGAATGTATAAATTTACGACCTTGAACTTTGACCTTTTGACCTCAAAATCAATAGGGGTCTTCATAAGGCCACAGGAAGTTGTTATATAAAATTTCATTGCAATAGCTCAAATGGTTCTAGAGATACTGTTTGGAAACGAAAGTGTTTTAACAGACAGAATTTGCTTATTTATGACCTTGACCTTTTGACCTCAAAATCAATTGGGGTCTTCTTTAGTCCACAGGGAGTTGCTATGCTACATTTCATTGCAAAACCTCAAAGGGTTCTCGAGATACCGTGTGGAAACGAAAGCGTTACAGACAGACAGAAAGACGGACGGACGGACGGACAAACCCAAATTAATATCCCCCACTTTTCAAGCGGGGGACAATATAAATTGGCATTCTGTATTGGTTCTTCAATTGGTATATGGCAACAATTCGTGGCTCCAATCACACCAGGAAATTTATAAGCTTCCATTTCATCATAGTCTCTTGCAATGTTGGGAAAATCTGCTACATCTGACCATTTTATGCATTTGTTGAAAAAAGCTTCAATCACAGCCCTTATAAACTGCTTTTTGCTATTAAGAAAACAATGTTCACTTACACCAAATTAAAGCAGTCACTTGGTTCACAAATAGTTTCTTGAGATGCCGGCTACCTTTAAGTCGTTAGATTTTTTTCTCGGCTGGAATTAAGGGTCTTGAACAAACTAGAACTGTCCAATAGGGACAAATACCACCCGCTGGGTTTTTCAGAGAAGGTGCCAATTCAAAAATACTTTATGGATCTAGAGGTGTTCACAATTTACTTACAAAAATTTGCAGTGAAATATAATTGCTCATCATGTTTCTTAATGAATGAAACAAAGGTGCAACCAAATGAAACATCAATACTAATACATTGTAATTCCACTGTAACATTTTTTTTTTTATTTTTTTCATTTTTTTTTTATTTCTGCATTAAAAAATATATTGCAATTATGTGTTATGTCACTCTGCAAACTGATTGTTAAAAAAAACATAATACAAAATCAAATTAAACTTGATATATCAATTTGAAATGCATTTTGAAAATAAAGAGCTGGTTATCAAATAATGAAGTGCTTTGACAGACAATAAATTACAATTAAGAGAATAAAAAAAGAGAGATCTTTAATTCTTGTGCCTTATTCCCTGGAGATAAGATAACACACACGCTTGATAAGAGATATGCCTTAACAACTTCCAACACCAAACTCATTAATTTATCTTTAACTGGATGCATGTCCAGTCATTATTCCCAAGAGACAAATGAAATTACATTATCTTCTGTGCAATGTAAAAACTGTTTTTAACACTTGATGATGTTTCTTTTTTTAAGTTTTTATGAGTAGTTTTAAGCTGTAGTATTTTTAAACAGATATTCTAGATTCTATATCTCAAACCTTATACATGAGCCCAAAATGAACAAGTCAATTAAAATAACAAATAAAACCTGTAAAATGCAAAAAAAAATTAACAAAAAGAGTTGAAAATTCCAGGTGCATACCTTCACCTGGTGAATAATAAGTGTACAAATTTTCAGATTAATCCTTGCAATAGTTTCTGAGAAACGGTCCGGATAAAACCACAAAATAAAAATGAAAAAACACCTGTAAAATTCAAAATAATAATCGAATCAAGATGAAAATATCAGGTGCACAACTTCATATGGTGAATAATATGTGTACAAATTTTCAGACAAATCCTTTCAATAGTTTCTGAGTAATGGTCCGGAGAAAATCTCGTCTAAAGACAGACAGACGAACATGGTGATTCCAATATACCCCCCCCCCCTAAACTTCGTTTGCGGGGGGTATAAAAACAATTCGTGCACTTAATGCTGGATGAAGAGCACGATTTCTACACAAAAGTTCATGAGTTTCTCTGCTTATCTTTAAAAAACCCTTAGAATGAGTCTGGCATGTATTTTTTTATTGTTGCCTCATAGTATCTCATCGACTTTATTCAGTCATCTCTTGCACTAAAAATACTAAAGTATCAAATAATAGGAAAAGTTTATTAAAAACACACAAAAAATAACCAGACAAGAACATACCTAGTTAGAATTAGAATTTTTATCTGCATATGTCGATCCGTGGCTCAGTTATCCTTGAGACAAGGGTCAATATCCAGTAGAACTAATTTTAGGTAGATGATTTTTGCTTATCAAAGGTCTGTACATACAAGAATATACTTAATAAAATTGCAAAGTTAAAATTAGACTGGGATGTCCCTCCCCCTCCACAGAATAATTTGGCCAATCTCTCTCTCTTTCTCTCTCTATATATAAACTGGTAATTATAAAAGAAAATTCAGTTTCCAAATTTCATTCAACACATGCGCTTTCTGGATTTCATAATCCGATTTCGGGTGTAAATATTTGAGTTATATATCTACAATTAATTCAGTTTACCCCCTTCTTATTCAACGCTGTCTGACCCCTTTTTAGTCCCGAAGCAGTCGGATTGCAAGGGGGTGGGGGCAACGACAAAGAAATGTCTATTGACATGTTACGTTTCACCTGCTTGATGTTTTACCCGTATGTAAAAGTAACCTGTGGGTCTCCCAATTCTGTTTGTTGAACAAAGAATAAAGATTTTAATAAAAGTACAAATAATTTTATTAATAGATAAAATCTTATCTGGTTCTTCAGTAATAGATTACTTTCTATAAATAGTATTAATGATAAGTAATAATTTAATATTCAGGCTTTAGCGGGAGTATCAATTCACTTGTAATTCTCTTCCATAACTTTATCCCGCTCTAGAATTACACTTATTACAATGAATATAAAATAATTTATATAAAAGATTTTATAAATAGATTATCCCAAATGTGGGTCAGGCATCAGCTCCCACTAATTAAAGTTTAGAATTAACAATTACCCAACGAAACTCCTCAGTTGTGGTATGTGAAATATCCGTATCCGAGGAGAAGTGTTCTGCCTGTCAAATCAGCTGATCGCTGTGTATATATGACGTTTTTGTGTATTACGTTACTACGGATATGACGTTTTACACACGCATCATTACCCGCGTATAATATAATCGATCGGGTTAGGAAGCCATGTTGCCTATAGATCGCATGCACGGGTTAGGATGCAGTTTTCGATAGAAACGTGATAAAAGATGATTGTTGGTAATACACAAGTGCTATACAAGACTTCAGATGGGATTTATCTGCTCAATAATAGGTTTAAATGAATTATCTGTTTGGTTTATAAAGTATACATATGTTGCAAGTGGATCCCGTTCGAGGAATTTCGGGTTATAAACATTTCGATAGATAGTTCTATCTCTTAACACAATACAGTAATCTTAAATAGTAAAATTAAATGCAAATACTATATTTGCGTGTTTCTAATCATTATTTTATGGATTTGTTGTTACAATAATATATTTATCCAATCATATAACAAAAGAGAAAGAAGCTACGTTCGTAACACGGGGCCCTTCCTTGTAAAATGCATTCGTCCTCGAATGTTGGTCATCAAAGAGCCACAATAAGGGAAGAACGCAGATGAACGGTAAATGCTACTTTTATATTAGCATATTAATCTTTCAACATCAACATATAATTTATAACAATAATATCACAGATAAGCATGGAAAATGGTAACAATATAGAATAACATGGATGAATGACAATCATAAATATTATGGATGTGCATGATATAATGATAAATAATGATTATATACAATGAGAACAATAATGAAATGTTTATATAAAATAAATTATCATGAACAGATGAATATTAATCGTCAGCTATACTCTCACGTCAATCAATGTTAATTTTCACAGCTGAATCCTCTCAAAGAGAAAGAGAAGAGGAAAATTTCTTCTCAACTGCTAATGTCAGTGACTGGAGGCCATAAAAGGTAGATTCCACGTGAATTTGGCGTAGGATGTCTTTATCTGTAGGGAGTAGTTTTGGAAATGTTTCTGGGGAGCGTAGGTAGTCGAGAATGAAATCAAAATACCTAGGGTTCCGGTCGATCACGTAAAATGGACTTCCTTCCTTTTTGATTGGTTCAAACGAAGAGTTTGGTTTCACCATTTCCGCCAGGAGGGAGCTTGGGTCCATCAGAAGTGTAGGAATGCTAGTAAGAAATGATTGTCCTCCGACATTTAGTGTTACACGTTGCTTTTGCTGTAGTGCCATTCCTTCCAAACTTTACTTTCATGGGGTCTGTGGATGGGATGTATTCTGGTGCATCTGGATTCTCGCAAACTGTGTATGGTTTCGTGATCTCCTCCTCGAAGTTTTCGGGTGCTTGGATGGAAATGGCTTTCGTTGGTGTGGACTTGCCGAAGATGAAGAAGATGAGGAGGAGGAGGATGAGCTCGACATAGTAAGAGTCTTTCGTTGGACGGCTGTCGTTGACTTTGGGGATTCATTTTGTGGCAAATGATTTTTGACTGTTTTGAATTCAGCGGGCTTTTGTTTTGGAGCGGATGCTGGTGCTTGCTCAGGTTGAGATGGTGCCTCTCTAGGGGGTTCCTTCAGGGCAGGAGTTGAGCTTTGTTTCTTAGGTGGTGCAGAAACTGGCAAGTCGGCTAGATCACTGTTGGGGGTGTGAGATGACTCAATGGCAGGTAGGTTATCCCCGCGGCTTGTGGGTGGTGCAGGTGGTACTGATGTGATGAAGCGTTTAGATACCGACTTTCTTGACCTTTTGTTTTGAACTTCTGGTAGAGGATACTTGAGCAAGATAGCCCTCTTGGCACCTGGTTTGGGGTCGAAATTTGGTACTACTTTCTTCATAAATGGCTCCACCAGAGCTGATCTTTCCTATTGGAACTTGGCGAATTCAGCTTTTTCTTCTTCTCCAAACTGCATGTTTGATTTCTTCACAAATTTCAGATCGTAATCTTTACACCCATGTCTTTGATCCCTTCTGCCCAGAAGGTAGTGGCATTTTGAGAATTGATACGCAAAGCCAGAGTGAGCTGTTGTAAGGTGTCGCTCTGCATGGGACTGCTGGACAAACTCACGTCCATTGCATAAGATACATTTGAATCGTTGCACCTAGGGAGGGCAAAGAAGGTAGCATAAATAATATGTTATAGTGATATATGGTGATAAAAATAATATTTACTGTTTGGTAAGGTTAAATTTTTTTTTGTAAGAAATTTCTATGCATGAAACCAGGTGGATTTGTTTTCTCCCTCATAAAGTTTCATCATAGAAAGTGTCTTCTTGAAACCAAGATGGCCACCTGTCAGACTGCTATGTATCTCATTGAAAACTTATTTAGCCATAGACTGAGGGAGAACTATTTGCAATTTAGGGTTAATATTTTCCCATTTATGATATAAAATTTCATTTATTGTTTGTAGGGATTCAAATCTACCCCAAAAATATTTACAAGTCTCACTGAGACCGGAGACATCTTCCCAGGAAGGTTTAACTCCTGATTTTACCCATTCAAACACTTTAGCTATGTTCAGGTCTTTTCCTTGTATATCTCTTATGTCAGTTTTCATTTCTGATTGCTCAGAATTGTGTTTTGTAGGTTTCAGAGAAGAAGTAGACTCTGCGGAAGTAACCTTTTTGCTCGCCCTGGTGGCTACAGCACAAGATTCAGGTATTTCCCTAATTTGCATGTTACTAACATTCTCTTCTACCTTAACTTCATATCGGGACTCTGCACTGCTGCAGTGTTTGCCGGTTACATCAATGCAAGGTCGGCGGGACAAAGCATCCGCATTATTATGGGACCGGCCAGCCCGATGTTCAATTTTAAACTCATAAGAGGAAAGGAATTCGAACCATCTAGCTAATTGACCCTCTGGGTTCTTAAAATTTAGAAGCCAAGTTAGTGCACCATGGTCTGTTCTTACTTTGAAAGGTTTTCCATATAAGTAGTGATGGAAATGTTTTATTGACTTGACAATAGCTAATAGTTCTCTCCGTGTGACACAATAGCGTCGTTCAGTGGCACTAAAAGTTTTGCTATAATAAGCTATGACCTTGACAACCCCTTCTTCTTCTTGTGATAATACTGCTCCAAGTCCAGTATTGGACGCATCTGTATTTAGAGTAAATAAACCCTCATTGTTTGGGTATGATAAAATGTCTGAGCTAGTTAAAGCTCTCTTCAGCTTGTCGAATGCCATTTGACAGTCATCCCCCCCGATTTAAATTTGTTGTTTTGTTCTGTTAGTTTATGCAAGGGTCTGGCTATGTCGGAAAATTTATAAACAAATTTCCTATAATAAGAGCATAAGCCCAAAAAGCTTCTTACTTCATTAATGTTTTTGGGAACGGACCAATTTTGCACCGCTTCTATTTTAGAAGGATCTGTAGATATACCATTCTCACTAACTATATTTCCCAAAAATGAAACTTCTTTTTGTAGAAAGGTACATTTCTTTGGGTTCATTTTCAAATTCGCCCCTTTTAACCTATCAAAAACTTGATACAAAGAACGAGTGCACTTATGGGCCCCGGTAAAATGTGAAAAAATAAACAATCAAATTAAGCAAAACTTTTCATCTCAAAGCATTAATTGATATCTAAACCATACGATTCGACAAATTTTACCGCTGAAATCCACGAATATACAAAGAACAAAACTATACAATATGGTAGGGGTCAGCCGACATTGGCGATTTTCTATAGTAAATCGAGAACGGGCATTCATTTCTAAGCCTTTGTTAACTATGAGCCTAACGTTGTGCAAACTTGTGCGAATGACAAAAGACGCATATTACATTTATAAAACTTGTGTGAAAGTATGAAATTTGCACACGATTAGGCTTGTACTTAAAATATTAAAAATGTACAAAAAGTACAATGTTTTTCCTATAGCAAGTGAGAGCTATTTACCTGTATGATACATGTTGAACCCACGTGTGGAATAATTTATTTAAAATACTGATAGTCACGTGAGTTCAACCCAGGTAAAGATTCCTCAAAAGTGCTCACTGTAAAACATAGGCAGGTTTTGTTTCAGTAAGTCAAAGTCGTGCCGCTTAGAGATGTTTGTATGTATTTGTTTTTAAGAACACGTTAGCAGTGGCGTAGTCACAAACTTAAAAGTGGGGGGGCTCAACTCCAGAAATTCTTTGACAAGTAAAAAAAAAAAAAAAAAAAAAAACCAGAAAGTTCCCCAAACACGAAAATCCTATTTCGTGGGGGGGGGGGGGGGGGGTGGGTTAATGGCCAACTTTTTAAAAGGCAAGTTACTTTCAAATCCAATTTTTTTTCCACAATTCTTCGATATAACTTTAATTATACAAGGGTCAAAAAGTGGGGGGGGGGGGTCCATTCAATCAATATTTCCTATAGTAAAGGTAATGTTGGGGAAAAATAGCTGTGATTTTGTTCTTCATTAAAAAGTGGAGGGGGGCACAGACATACTCTTGCCCCCCCCCCAGATCTGAAAGTGGGGGGGATAGTGCCCCCGCTGCCCCCCCCCCTGTGACTACGCCTATGCGTTAGGGTAAGATCTAAGCGTCGTTCATAAAGTGTCAAACATTTTTAACCTTCATACAAGACAATGAAACAGGTATTGAAAGCCACCTATAACACTCCTTTTTAATTTAGATACAGGCAACTACACAACTTCATTCCATATTTTTAAAAACAGGTTTGGCGCAAGAAATATTATTTCGCAAACGCGCCCGACTATAATCCACCATCAGAATTTAAATATCTATTCCCTTGATTTACATAAACGAAACTAAAAGAAGGTTCAGTACGACTTTTCCGGATTTATAGGGTATCCATAGGCCTTTCAAAATATTCAATTGTTTCAAATCAATGCTGATTTAAGTGGGGCTTAACATGTTTTTTGATTAGAAATATCCACTAATATCTAACTATTACCAATAGAGAACGATTTGGTAAAATATTCTAAAGTAAAATGGCACATAAAAAGGGCCCATTAAGTATTGCTTAACTGTACTTGTCCTTTGCATAGGCGCTTGGTTACAGGATAGTGTATTTTGTGTATTATGTGTTTTTCTAGGTGTGCCTGAATACCCTGATTAAAATAAAAATAAAAATTCGCCGAAATTAGCACGTTTTAATTGCTATTCTCTGTAACCACTTAAACTTCGTTGCCACGCATGGTCACCGATTTTGATGAAACTTCACCCATGCTTAGGACTTGACACCAGAAACAAATATCAAACAAAATTTCGTTGCTAAGTGTCTCGGTTGCTATGGCAACAGCCGGAAAAGTTTGAAAAATTGAGATTTTCAGCCACTTTAAATCCTGACTGTGGCTTAATAAAAACTAGAAAAAGCAAACAAACCATTCTAACAAAAACATGACACCTTGATGTCACTTATACTGTGAAGAAACTGTTTAGAATATATCTCTAAGTAAGTGGTAACCAAGGGTACATTTGGAATACACTTAAAATGCTGAAATATGCTGAAAAACACTCCATATTCACTAATGGTAGGTGTTGCATGCTAAAACTCAATCATTGACTTAAGAAAAACAATGAAAATGTTTTACCTTAAGTATATAAGTATAAGCAATATTATTCTATAAATAACTTTTATGGTTGCCATGGTAACACAGTGTAACCATGCAAAACCAGTAACTAAGATTGGGTTAATGCTACTGTCTTGAGGAAAAACATGAAAATTCAAGACTGGCAAATATGCATCCTTAGGACCTTGCAACACCAAAACCGTAAGAAAAATTGGGTATAATTGCTACTTTTTAGTGTTACCATGGAAACAAAGTACCAGTGCTTAAAAGTGAATTTTTTTCCGCTGCATTAAGAATTAAATTGCCATTTCATCAAGAAACAAATTAAAGAGCTCAGCTGGAATAGTCTTATCTGTTAGAACTGAAGTTAAATATCATATATTGATAAAATTTGATGAATAAAACAACACTGTTGCTATGGTTACCAAGAAGGGAAAATGTTCGATTTTTTGAACTTTATATCAATATTAAACCCTGTGTGCCAACTTCTTGCATCCACTTAGAGATTGGATGATAGTCAAAATTAAAAGTCAAGTTAGCTGTTAGTAAATATCAATCATAAAAGTTTTGGGAATCTACATTTAAGGGTACGTATCCAAGGAAACAAAATATTTTTCAGCTTTTTAAGCATATATTTTCTGCTTATTTCCATAGCAACGCTCTATTTAAAGAATCTAATCTGAATTTTTTGAAATGGGAAAATTTGGAGCACACCAACATCTTATAAAATTGATCATTAGTTATGAGGAAATGTGCTTTTTTTAAAAGATAGGATCATATTTAAACATACATAGTGTTACTTTGAAGGCTCTCTGGGGCATAAAAACCTTGGCAACCATTGCCAACCAAAATGAATATCATATTTTTTTTGGTATGTATTTCAAGGCTCTTTTTTCTATTATTTGGTAACATTTCATCCTATAATTGCTTTTCATTTTTACGAGTATGACTTCATAAAATTCAATGAATATTTTTTTTACTTTTGAATACTTTGTTACCATAGTAACGTATGTAATAGTTGATTTACCAAACATGTTTATCATGCATTTGAGACATCTTACCTTCAACTTTTGGAAACAGTCATTAACAATTGTTTGCTTTGCCGCAAATGTTAACTATGGGGCTCTAAACATGTTAAAAAATGCCATTTTTCGAACTTTAAGACATGTTGCCATGGTAACTATAAAACATAGCAACCAATTTTTGCCTGATTTCAGTTCAGGGTATCTATACCTTTTATCATAGAGAGTTTGGAGAAATTCTGAGACTATGCGTGCCACAGCTCCTATGTAAAATTTCAAATCATTACAGAGAATGGCTCTTAAAAATGTCATATTTACTGTATATAAAAAGAGTAAAGGAGTGTCACTCGCCATCTTGAAAGTTAGGGGGTACCTCGGTTCACACTTAATTTTCAGCAATATCTACATTTTTCCTACCGATGTCGGGTGAGATGTAGCTTCAAAAATGGTTGAATGACAACTCCCTATCATCTGTTGACCTACATATGCCGTTTTAAACAAGCAGTGAACCGAAACGTCCTCGATTTTTGCACCTGTTTATCGAAAACAACGGAAGTGGCGATTTCAACTATGTAAAATGTAGAAGCGTTACGGAAATACATGGAAAATCTAGAGAGGTCAGAAATCGCGCCAAACTTGTTCTCTTTAGATTTTCCGTGTAATTCCGGGACATCTCTACATTTTTCATCGTTAGAAATCGGCAAAATTACGTTGCTTTCGATGTCTGTACATAGTATAGAGGACGTTTTGTATTTACTGCATGTTTTATACGGCAAGTTCAAATCGGCAGACGTTTGAAAAGTGTTATTCTTTTTTGAAGCTAGATCTCACCCGACACCGGTAGGAAAAATGTAGATATTGCTGAAAATTTAGTGTGAACCGAGGTACCCCCTAATTTTCAAGATGGCGAGTGACACTCCTTTACTCTTTTCATATACAGTAAATATGACATTTTTAAAACGTGCTAATATCGGCGAATTTTTATTTTTGTTTTAATGAGGGTATTCAGACACACCCAGAAAAACACATAATACACAAAATACACTATCCTGTAACCAAGCGCCTATTGTCCTTTGTTAGATGTTCATCAAAAGTTTTGGACAGAATGATAATGTCGTCCAAGTAAACTAAGCATATTTTCCATGACAGATTTGACAAGACTTTTTCCATAAGCCTTTCAAAAGTAGCTCCCGCATTACAAAGTCCAAAAGGCATATTTAAAAATTGCCAGTGGCCACCCCCGGGAATGGAAAATGCAGTTTTTGATTTATCTTTAGGGGACATTTTAACTTGCTAGTACCCACTCTTTAAATCAATAGTGGAGAACCACTTTGACCCAGACAAAGCATCTAAAGTAGTGTCTATACGAGGGATGGGATAACTGTCTTTAATGGTTAAATCATTGAGCTTTCTATAGTCAATACAAAACCTTATTGACCCATCTTTCTTTTTAACTAATACTACTGGGGAACTACAAGGACTATTAGCAGTTTCAATTACCCCTTTATCTAGCATTTCAGTAATCTCCCTTTGGGCTTCTTTCATTTTTGCCAAGGGTACTCGTCTAGGGGGTTGTTTAACGGGATTAGCATTTCCCGTATTAATTTTATGCTCCACTATGTCAGTCAAACCCATATCATCCGAACTCTGTGAGAAACTATTTTGGAATTCAACCAACAATTTAGTAAATTTTTAGCTCTACTGGTCAGAGACCAGAAGAGCTTATGCAATAGTAATGCGTCCGTCGTCCGTCCGTCTGTCTATCTGTCTGTCTGTCTGTCTGTAAACAATTTTTCAAAATGCTACTCCTACAGTTTTGGTCTGATTTCAATATAACTTGGCACACAAGTAGACTACACTAAGATACATGATTCTGTATATCGGTTTTTGATTTCAATGAACCGTGTTGCCGTTGTTACTAAAAATAGAAATTTCTGTGAAATTCTTTCAAAATGCTACTCCTCCTACAGTTTTGGTTTGATTTCAATATAACTTGGCGCACAAGTAGACTACACTAAGATACATGATTCTGTGTATCGGTTTTTGATTTCAATGAACGGTGTTGCCGTTGTTACTAAAAATAGAAATTTCTGTGAAATTCTTTCAAAATGCTACTTCTCCTACAGTTTTGGTCTGATTTCATTATAACTTGGCACACAAGTAGACTACACTAAGATACATAATTCTGTGTATCGGTTTTTGATTTCGATGAACGGTGTTGCTGTTGTTACTAAAAATAGAAATTTCTGTGAAATTCTTTCAAAATGCTACTCCTCCTACAGTTTTGGTCTGATTTCAGTATAACTTGGCACACAAGTAGACTACACTAAGATACATAATTCTGTATATTGGTTTTTGATTTCAATGAACAGTGTTGCCGTTGTTACTAAAAATAGAAATTTCTGTGAAATTCTTTCAAAATGCTACTCCTCCTACAGTTTTGGTTTGATTTCAATATAACTTGGCGCACAAGTAGACTACACTAAGATACATGATTCTGTATATCGGTTTTTGATTTCAATGAACCGTGTTGCCGTTGTTACTAAAAATAGAAATTTCTGTGAAATTCTTTCAAAATGCTACTCCTCCTACAGTTTTGATCTGAATTCAATATAACTTGGCACACAACTAGACTACACTAAGATACAAAATTCTCTTTATCGGTTTTTGATTTCAATGAACAGTGTTGACGTTGTTTCTCAAAAATAGAAATTTCTGTGAAATTCTTTCAAAATGCTACTCCTCCTACAGTTTTGGTCTGATTTCAATATAATTTGGCATACAAGTAGACTACACTAAGATACATAATTCTGTGTATCGCTTTTTGATTTTGATGAACGGTGTTGTCCTGGTAACGAAAAACAAAAATTTCTGTTAAAACTCTCAAAATGCTACTCCAATTACAGTTTAAGTCTGATTATAATATAATGCAAGTAGACTACACTAAGAACATAAAGAGACTTAATCAAGGCTCATTATTCTTTTTATTGCTCTGGTAAAGTTTCAATTCCCAACTGCTTAAGAACTTTTCTTTTCCTTTGCTATAAGAACAAACCAGTAGAGCTTCAGTCTCGACAGAGACTTCTGGTTGTTTTTGTTCCCAACTTAAGTTCTCAGGGAGTTTCTGGATGATAGTTTCTAAATGTTTGGGCAAATCAGACTCAGAATTGTTATTATCATTAGAAAGGGTATTAACTGTTTCAGTATTCTCATACATATCCTCTACATTTTCAATAGTGGCCAAAACTGTACCTTTGCGGATTTTTACACTATGGTCATGACAGTTTATGTAACGAATTGGAACTACTTCCCCTTCCACCTTAACTAAGGTTATTGGGATTAATAATTCGTGTTTTTCAACAAATTTTTCAGTTGGTTCCACTAGGGCCCCCCTGCTAGTGAACAATGGATTTTCTATTTTCCCAGGTGCAATAAACTCACTATTTGGAGGTACTTCAATATCCTCGGCAAGTAGTACTTTGCAGAAAGGGATATCCAAATTTTCACTATTAACGCAAGGAACTTCCACACCCTTTATTTTGAATTTCATTTTCTTCACTAATATATCACACGCATTTTGCTGCATGAAATCTATCCCCAAGATACATTTATTAAGGATATTTGCCACTAAGAAATTGTGAGTAACAGTTTTATCTCCCACAGTTATTTTCATGGGACATTCCCCTCTAACAAGAATTCTCTCCCCATTCGCAGATGTTAGTTTCACTGGGGATGGTGTTAAATTAATCCCTTTCTTTAAATCCAAATTTTCAAATACTTTGGAGCTTAATATGGTCACACTAGCCCCTGTATCTACTAACATAGATATTGGGTGATTTTCAATTTTCCCAACAACGTAAATGCCTTCATTGCCCATTTTTCGAATATCTCCTATTTTTATTTCTTTTAAAACATTTTTATTTTGCTGAGATTTTGTTCCCAGATTATTTTCTATAGTTTCAATATTTTGTTCAAGTTTGACTGACTCTTAGAGTTCCCGAGTATTATTTTCTATTGGCTGTTTCTGGGGGTTACCCCACTCCTCTGCCGACTTCCTCATCCTCCTGAAATCCACACTGGAAAGTTTGACGATCTTCGAGGATGGAAGTCGTTGTGTCTAGCAAAATGATGATTGTTACCCCAATTTTGATTATAGTGGTTTCTGTATCCCATGTGGATGGGTTGCTCTCTCCACGACCATTTTGTGGATGTTTTGAGTGAGTATTTTTAACACGACCTCTAATTTCTTTGGTAAAGGGACTGAATATCATCCCTAATAGCTTGTTTAAAAGCAGACAAAGTGTCTTGTTCGTTATCTTTGTTAGCTTTGATATTGTTAATTGTTTGACCTCTTTGAGCATCTGCAAGTTTATGTCAAGCCGTATAGCTAATACCTCGGCTTCATTGATGTCTTTCGGTCGGCCTCCCGTAGGCGCAGCCTCATATCGGGGTCAGTTAAAGCATCTATGAAATAGTCCAATGCCAGTGTATTTATAACAGCAGGGTCAGCTGTTGGGTATGCCCGTCTAGTAAGTTTCTTTATCGACTGGGCTAACTCAGGGAGTGACTCTCTCTCTCCCCTAACTTGACCTTTTAACCTTGCACGATACATTTCAGCTCTTTCTTTTGAGCCGTACCTCATGCTTAATACTTTAACAAGTGAACCAAAATCTTTTTGTTGTGTTTCATTTAATTCTGTCAGAACGGCCCTTGCTCCCCCAGTTAAACTACTGGCTAAATAAA
The DNA here is from genome assembly GCF_032062105.1 of Saccostrea cuccullata. Lineage (NCBI taxonomy): Eukaryota > Metazoa > Mollusca > Bivalvia > Ostreida > Ostreidae > Saccostrea > Saccostrea cuccullata. The sequence goes on along the minus strand of NW_026933586.1, from coordinate 4,562 downwards.
GGGACTTAGTTCTATAATCCCAGTTATGTAGTTGGGCAAGTATTTTAAATTGTGTGAGGTACTCATCAAAATCATCCCCCCCGTCACAAGTTTGGGGTTTTATTCCAACATTTGGCTTTGGGATAGGTCTTGTAAACCCATTTTCATTTACATTTAAACCTCTTATACAGTCAGTCATTTCGTGGGTTCTAATGGGACTGTTTATGTTTTCTCCCTCCGCTCCCATACCATGTGACTGTATTAGGCAAAAGTAGGGTTCCCTATTCTCATTTACCTGATGTATAATTGGGTTCTGAGGAGAGTTACCCTTAATTTTCAAAATGTCAATTTCTTTCTGTAATCTAAGAGACGCTTGTCTCATTTCATCGATCTTTTCTCCATGTCATGTTTCATGCATTGAAATTCTTGACTCATGTTTTTCATTGCATTAAATATAAGTTCATTCATATTTTAAGAATGTTGGGATGCTGATGCCTGTTTGGGAGAGGACACCTGAGGACCCATATCTTCATCAAGGGACAAATCGTTCCCAATACAAGACCTGGGATTAAAGATTACCTCCCCTGAATCTTCTAATTTACTGTTTTGGGACATTTTAATTAATGATTATAATGAAATAAATTTATATATTGCTAGTATATTTCTTTATTATTGCTTTGTCTCCCGTTCAACCAGAAGATTGCGAAAATTTGTATCTCACTTCTTACACCAATGTTACGTTTCACCCGCTTGATGTTTTACCCGTATGTGAAAGTAACCTGTGGGTCTCCCAATAGGGTTCGCCGACGACCGTTATCGGTTCTAAATTTTACTGTCAAGCTATAGGGTACGTCCGAGACGCTTTACTCCTATCGCGGAGACGCTTTATTGTAAATAGGGAATAAAATTCGGAAATGGTTCGATACTGCTCTGTTCCAGGCTGCGGCAGGTTTAATGGGCATAGATTTCCAAAGAATAAAGATCTTCTGATGAAATGGAGAATTGCCATCCGCCGTGTCGATCCTAGAACTAAGAAATTGTGGTGCCCAGGCAAAGAAGATGTGGTCTGCCACATTCACTTTGAAGAATCAGATTATAGGCCTATTTATAGGAAGACGGAGTCAGGTACGTTTCATGATTTATTTACTTTGCTTTACATAAACGTTTGGTCATATTAATAGTTATCAATTGACAAAGTTTGATTGCTTCAAAGAGTTGTTTAAATATTGCGAATTGCGATTTTATGTTCAGTAATCATGTTAATGTAATTAAGAGTTTTTGTTGATTGTTTGGCTTTGTGTTGCTTTGTGGTTTCTTTTTTCTCCTTTCAGAACGTCAGAGGAAGAGTGGGGCAGTATTTTATTTTTTATTTTATCAACAACTAACATATAAGAAGAAAGAATATAAAACAGTTGCTACCTTTTTTATCGACTTACGTCAGCCGCAGCCACGAAGTGAGCGCTCTACCGACTGAGCTACCGTGAACAGTATTGGAAAATGGATTTGAGACATGTTGAATTTTTCCAAAAAAAAAATCTTATTCAATTCAATTTACTAGCAAATTTTTTAACGTAGTGTAGGCTTGTAGGGAATGTGAGGAATTAGAATGTAAGGAATATTAGATTCTTTTTTTTATTTCCTTGGTCAAAAGGGCTATTTTTTTCTTTTCCTTAGTAAACCCTTGTAGCAATGTTCTATCAAACGTTGTTTCCGCTACTCTCCAACATATACTCCACGTTTTAAATCAAATGCTTCAAAAAAAAGGGAAAACGTGACAAATTATATCAAAATAGTTTTAAATAAATTTATATTTATATCCAGAAATATCTTCTTTTTTTTAAATTTATCATCCCTTGTAAAAACGTTATATAAGATTTTTCTCCAAAAAAAAAATTTAGGAAATGATTATTTCTTTTTAAAAATACACTCTTTCCATGCGATTTTCAACGTTCAGACTTTGTTAAAAATTGGGAACAGCGAAAATGGTTTGAATTTTAAAATAAAGACAGATTTCATCATTTCAACGATCAAACATATAAAAATAATTATTTAATTTTTTAAAACTTGAACAATAGCAACTCCGGAAACATCATCATTTTCAATACAACCAATACAACGAAATTATCAACAAAGAAAGAACAGCTTCTGAAACAACTCAAACTACAAATCCACTAACTTCTGCACCATTCTCCATAAGTCCTACATCTACAACAAAAATAACAACAAACGAAGAAATAAAAACTTTCTCTGAGTCAACAACCTTAACAATAACATCAAAAAAACCAAGATACAACTTCAAACCTAACTCCACATGTGAGGTCACAAACCACAACCAACCAAGATACAACTTCAAAACTTACTCCACATGTAAGATCACAAACCACAACAACCAAGATACAACTTCAACCCTTAATCCACATGTAACACCCAGAACACAACGAACCAAGATACAACTTAACCCCAACTCCACATGTAATACCACAAACCACACCGAACCAAGATACAAGTGCCCCACTAACTCCAGATGTAACATTACAAACCACAACGAACCAGGATAAAGTGCCCCACTAACTCCAGATGTAACTTCACAAACCACAAGGAACCAAAATACAAGTGCCCCACTAACTCCAGATGTAACATCACAAACCACAACAACCGAACAAGTGCCCCACAACTCCAGATGTAACTTCACAAACCACAACGAACCAAGATAAAGTGCCCCACTAAATCCAGATGTAACATCGCAAACCACAAAACCCAAAAAAAGGCCCCACTAACTCCAGATGTAACATCGCAAACCACAACGAACCAAGATAAAGTGCCCCACTAACTCCAGATGTAACATCACAAACCACAACGAACCAAAAAAAGTGCCCCACTAACTCCAGATGTAACATTGCAAACCACAACGAACCAAGACACAACTTTAACCCTTATTCCACATGTAATATCACAAACCATAATCGATATGATACCAACTACAGAACTATCAACCAAACCCAAATCAACTGCAACTTCAGCATCAACAGAAGTAGACGGGGAAACATCTAGTGAACAAATGGACACGACCACCCCAATACACACTAAAGATCCGCAGAACAACAGCCCAAGTTGACACGCCCTCATTTATTCTAAGGGCCTCTGCTGCATTTCTTGGTATTGTAGCAGTAATGATAGTCACGGGAATAATAGCCAGAGGATGAAAAAAATCGTGAGTTTTAGGGCTTTTTAAAAATTTATTTATATAAATGAAATTTAAGATTTTATAATATTACTAAAAATGCCACAATTTTTCTAAAAGTTCAAAAATCCCTGACAATTACTGACGGTAACTTAAAGAACATGGACACAGAATAAACTGATTTTTAAAAACCCCAAATTTTTTAATGTTTACTATTCCTAATTAAGGCAATTCAAATGATCAACAAAAATTTAGACATAACTTGTTGGTTTACAAAGGAGATACAGAACTTAGAATTCTTAATCATGTAAACAAGGCTCGTGCCTTTTTTTTACGTATAGAAAATATATTTTAAACATGACAAATTCAGTAATTAAAATTACTACAAATTGTCTAATTGTATTTAGAACTAGGGCTAATTGTAACGGGGACCGTTACAGATGTTCCCCAAACGCTTCCCAACTCTTTTTTGGTGCCATATTCTCTGTAAGCGCTATTAAATAAGACACACTTTATGCAATAAATTTTAGCATTGCACGCGTGCTCATCTGAATGCATGTGCGTAATGACCATATCGTTTTGTCTACACTATTTATATATTTTAATATACTTAATATCAAATCAATTAATCCAGAAGTATTAAGAAATACACTCATTTAAGCGTATTTTTAATTTTATTCATTTCACGTGCACGCACGTGCATGCACGTGCATGAGGACTATACATTCTTGTAGGAGTCTATTATGTCTGTCTATGTTCTAAATCACATCCTGTTTGGTTGAAAAACAAGGGAGTTATAGCCATTTACATTTTTAGCCAAAAAGATTGCAGTGCATGCGCGTGTTTTCACGATAATTGTTATACATAATATTATAGTACATCCTAAAGTATATATATATATTAGATTTCATAGCATTTCGTCAAAAAACAGAAAAAATATTGAGATTTTTGTTTCAGCCAATCAAAGGGGAAATGCACGTGCACGCACGTGCCTGTATGTGCATGATGACCATACCTTCTTGTAGGAGTCCATAATATGTGTCTATGTTCTAAATCCCATCCTGTTTGGTTGAAAACCAAGGCAGTTATAGCCATTTAAAGTTCAAGCCAATCAGATTGCAGCGCACTTGCATGCACGTGTTTTCACGACAATTGTTATATTTCATATTGTAGTACATCCTGAAGTATGCCTATATTTTAAATTTCATATCATTTCGTCAAAAAACAGAAAAGATATTGAGATTTTTGTTTCAGCCAATCAGAGCGAAGCTCACGTGCATGCGCGTGAGTTCGTGCTAATTTGACAGTGTCATATTATCTACACTATTAATATATCTTTATAGAATGAGTTTCAAATCATTTCATTAAAAAATTAAAAAAATTTTGCTAATTTTTGTAATAT
>NW_026933585.1:0-5929 GCF_032062105.1 Saccostrea cuccullata | reverse complement strand
GTCATTTTAACAAATTCAGGGCCAATGACAGAAAAGTTGTAAAACACCTGTCAGAGTTATGAATTTCTAAAAGTTGTTTCAGATTGAGGGTTTGTCTTAACAAAAAGCCAAGGTTATTCTTTTAAAATCAAGGTCACTGACAGAAGAAATCTGTTCTTTTCCAGACTATGAACTAGTAAGTGAAAATCATTGGAGGCTCTTACTTGAAACATAGATTACTTATGATTGGAGGTTGTGTCATGTCACTCTGATCAAAGGTCTTTCTGGCAAATCAAGGTCACTGAGAGAGAAAAAATGTTTAAGCATAACTTTGTAATTAAGATTCACTGGAGGCTCATGATGAGAAGAAAAGGTTGTTTACATAAGAAAGTGCAGTGACCTTGACCCAAGGTCGGTACTTCCTGTCCACAGCTCCAACGGAAGACCTACTCGTTGCTTTGCAACGAGCTCGGCTCTAGTTTAAAATCATTATTATAAAATTTTTGTTTTAATTTCTTTTTTTCTTAAATTACAAACATTGTAATTTAAATGCTTTTAAAGCACAAAAGGGAATGAATTTTGTGTTTAAATTTCATTCTTCATCAGTCTCTGACTCTGTTTTGTTTGTTTTGAACATATTTAAGGTCTTCCGTTTCCAACGGAAGACCTTCTACTGATTCTGATGATTAAGATTATTAAGGTCTTCCCTTTCCAACGGAAGACCTTCTACTGATTCTGATGATTAAGATTATTCTTATTATTCTTTTTAGGGTCTTCCGCTTCCTTCGGAAGACCCTACTGTTATTCTACTGTTTCTTATTATTATTTTATTTTTTTTTTCCCGCTCGATTTTTGACAGGCGATTTCTCAAAGACCTTTGGACTGATTTTTATGAAACTTTCAGGTTAGATACCTTGTAATTAAACCTATTTACACCTGTTTTCAACTTTTTGATGCATGCCTTTAATTGAGAGTTATTGCCCTTTAATTGATAATTTTGATGTCTCGTTTCCACTAAAAATCTCAAGAACGACGTAAGATATTTACACGAAAGTTGGAGAACTTGTAGCCAATACATTGTAGATGTGCAGAACGATAAAATTATAAGCTGATTTCCTAAAGTTTGGAAGCTATAAAACGGCAAATTTTAGTAATTTTTTTTCTCGAATTTTTGCTACTTTTTGTGTAATAACTTTTGAACCGAGAATAATTTGGTAAGAAATATAGAACAAAAGTTGTGTGTAATTACGAGAGCTTTCATATTAGATTAATGAAAAGGGGCTGGCCCCTATAATTAGGGGTTAATAGCTCATACACGTTTTTTCTGATAGCTAAAAATATTGGTATATTATGAAAAAGTTTGACTGAAATAATTTCGAACTTATAAAATCTTGTCATTTTATATAAAAAGAAATAAACTTCCAGCTATATTTAATTGTTTTTTATATAAAACAAGTACATGTATGTGAGAAACCTTTCAGGAACAAGTTGTCTACTATAGCCAGCCAAGCCTTTACTGCATACATGTGCACATTTTTAGTTGATGCATCTAAAAGATATAGTTTTGATTCGGTGTTTCTTTGTTTTCTTTTTATTCAAATAATTTTAAAATGTGATGATGTACACAACAATAATTAGTACCTAGTTTAGAGGATTTTTTCGCGCTTGTTTGTAAACAACGCGCGACATTGTGGGAAATAGGAAGGTACAAAAGACGCGATGTACTAAACACTGATTTGACCTGATTCAAATTTGTCTGTAAATGTTCCAAGCAATTGAAGTTTTGTATAGCATATGCCTCGAAGTCATAAAGTCTGTACATAAGTAATTTAAAATACTCAATATTACCATTTAATTAAAAATTAAAACGTCAGGTAAATATCAGGTGTCTAGTATATCCCGTTTTTAGTGTGCCCCTTCGAGTCGACGTCGGACACATGTTTGTCATGGTTTACAAACTGAAAATAGAATGATTTGTGAAGTTGAACATTTTCTCACAATGAATCCGTTTGTAGACATGCACACTCATTTAATCTGGAGCTACGAAGTACTTTGTCACTTCTCTGGAACATTATTCTAAGCAGAACTAGATGAGATCTCGTTGCGAGCAACGAGTGGGTCTTCCGTCCAATTCTCGATAAGATGAGATAAGATTTTGATTGCGATTTTCATTCTACAATAATGATTTACCACAATCTGTAAAAAGACATTGAAAATTAAAGACTTTTAAAAATCGGCCTTTTGCCTCTAACGGCCACTAATTTTAGGAAACAGCCCTCTTTATTCATATCATCTTAAAGCTCTTCAGAATTTGACGATTTTTTGTTCAACAACTTTTCAGAAATTATTTTTCGTTTTTGAGATATTAGAAAAAGAAATATTTAAGGGGCAACCCTTCAACACCCTAATGGGGACGTTAAGCAAAAAACGAAAGGTGGCATATTGTTCAGAACATTATTTTGAACACCTTTTGTTCAATATTGCTTATCAAAATATTTCTCCATTTAGAGATATAAAGCATCAAAGATTTAGCATTCTGGCCCCTTGTGGCCCCTAAATATGTACCATACGACATAAAAATCATAATATTTAGATGTAGATGGTTGAGATGAACATCTTTGCTTCAGTAATGTATTACAAAATATTAACTGATAAAGAGTTATCGATTGAAGACTTTTGGCCCCTCTTGGCCCCTAATTTGAGTGCCCAGCCCCTTTTTCAGGATCTCATCTTAAAGCTCTTAAGATTTTGAACATTTTGTGTTCAACAACTGTTTAGAAATTCCTTTTCGTTTTTGAGCTATAAGCAAAAGAAATATTTAGGGGCCAACCCTTCAACTCCTTAATGGGGCCGTTTAGCAAAAAATGAAAGGTGGCATATTGTTCAGAACATTATTTTGAACATCTTTTGTTCAATATTGCTTATCAAAATATCTCTCCATTTCGAGATATAAAGCATCACAGATTTAGCATTCTGGCCCCTTGTTGCCCCTAATTATGAACCATACGACATAAAAATCATAATATATAGTTGTAAATTTTTGAGATAAACATCTTTACTTCAGTAATGTATTACAAAATATTAACTGATAAAGAGTTATCGATTGGAGACTTCTGGCCCCTCTTGGCCCCTAATTTGAGTGCCCAGCCCCTTTTTCAGGATCTCATCTTAAATCTCTTAAGATTTTGAACATTTTGTGTTCAACAACTGTTTAGAAATTCCTTTTCGTTTTTGAGCTATTAACAAAAAAATATTTAGGGGCCAACCCTTCAACTCCTTAATGGGGCCGTTTAGCAAAAAATGAATGGTAGCATATTGTTCAGAACATTATTTTGAACATCTTTTGTTCAATATTGCTTATCAAAATATTTCTCCCTTTCGAGATATAAAGTATCAAAGAATTATTATTCTGGCCCCTTGTGGCCCCTAATTATGTATCATACGACATAAAAATCATAATATATAGTTGTAGATGGTTGAGATAAACATCTTTGCTTCAGTAATGTATAACAAAATATTAACTGATAAAGAGTTATCGATTGAAGACTTTTGGCCCCTCTTGGCCCCTAATTAGAGTACCCAGGCGCTTTTTCGGGATCTCATCTTAAAGCTCTTACGATTTTGATCATTTTTTGTTCAACAACTATTCAGAAATTCTTTTTCGTTTTTGAGCTATTAGCAAAAGAAATATTTAGGGGCCAACCCTTCAACTCCTTAATGGGGACGGTTAGCAAAAAATGAAAGGTTGCATATTGTTCAGAACATTATTTTGAACATCTTTTGTTCAATATTGCTTATCAAAATATTCTCCCTTTCGAGATATAAAGCATCAAAGATTTAGCATTCTGGCCCCTTGTGGCCCCTAATTATGTACCAATAGGACATAAAAATCATAATATATAGTTGAAGATTGTTAAGCTTAACATTTTTTGTTCAGTAATATATGCCAAAATATTGATTGTTAAAGAGTTATCGATTAAAGACTTCTAGCCCCTTTTTGCCCTTAATGTGATGAGTCAGCGCTTTTTTCCTGGTATAATATGAAAGATCTCGATGTTCTGCACAAATTTTGTTCAGTATGTTTAAACAAAATAATTATACTTTAAAAGATATGATGCGAAATGTCTCAAAATATCGGTCATGATTTGTGTCCTAAATTTTGACCCCTACCGAGCTTCCATACTAGGCACTTCCGGAAAATATCCTGACCCAGGTGCAATATGGCAACATGTCCTCTACCATCCCTGAAAATTTCAGCTCTCTAGCTATAGCTGTTTTTGAGTTCCATCGCAGACATGGAGGTCATCTTAATTTCGATCAAAGGGCGATAACTTCCGACCGGAAGTGATTTTTTCAAAATTGAAGTGCCGGTACAAACTTCAGATAGAAGCACATCAACACCGAAAATTTGAACCAAATCGATCGAGCCATCTCCGAGAAATCTTCTGCACAAAATCGGTAAGGAAAAAAAAGAATAATAATAAAAGTGAAAAAGAAACCGAAGAATAATAGAAGGGTCTTCCGCTGAAGACGGAAGACCCTAATTATCCCGATTCATATATTCTAAGAATCTTGTGTGAATTGTTTACGAGGAAATTCTGACTGTCACATTAACAAGGATGAACACTCTTGACTCTGCTTCGGATTCCCCAGTGATAATTGTATCGAGTGATGAAAAAGCTGACGGCGACATTTTAATGTATGATTGGCTTGGACCATTGGAATGAAGGTTAGAATATTTTTATTACTTAAAATTTACACTACTGATTACATGACAGTGACGTACATTGATGTTATTAGAAATACACAGACACACCGATATATTATCTGTTTTACAGTTCAGACACTCTCTGTTTGCCTTGTAAATCCCCACAGCTTTATATTTTATTTTTTTTAAATTTGAGGATGTAATTTCAACAGTCCTACTATCTATCATAGTGATCATACTCTATAATTCAAACTGCACTTAATGTTACAGAATATATTCAACTAATTATATATTGACAGTGTGACTGTAAGGGTGAGGGCAGATACTTATTTAGTTTTAATTTAGATTGTGCTTGTCAAGCCGCATTTGACATTTGGTGCATCCATGCTCAATGTTCACACTGAAAGTTTATTCAAATGTTTAACAGTCTAGTCGAACCGTCAAACGGGGGTAAACGGATGTTGGATATCCGTACCTTCAAACGGGGGTAAGGCGCATGCGCAGAAACTCAAAAAGTGCCGTTTTCACGGAAAAACGTGTGGTCCACAAAATATGCTCGTGCAAAGTGATGGATTATTTCGTAGCTCTGTATGTACTCAAATTTGATAGATTAAAGATGTTTAAAGAGATTGTATTGCGAAAAAGTATATGTTTATTGTAAAAATCGAGACTTTTTCTCCCCCAAAGTTAGCGTATTATGTGCCTTGACCTCCATGCTTGATACAACTAGATTTTTTATTCATAATTTAATAAAACGGATGAATAAACAAACAATTGTTTAAAGTTGAACTACATATAATTCCCTTCCCCGGTATTAAAAATCTTGTGTAATTAGCATGTTATTTATTATTTTTCGACACTTTCTTCGAGCATGTTCGAATTTCCTCTGTCCTGTAAACAAACTTTTGTGCCTCAGAAATGACGTAAATAAAGATGAAAACATTCATATTATTTTTTTAAAATTGAAAACAGTGGTGTAGACAATTCATTTTTGTATGTTTATGATTTTTTAAAAAAATATTTATTTTTTAAATAAGAAGAGTTATCGTTCTTCCGCTTTCGAGCGTTGCATTTAGGGAAGGAAAACCCTCGTTTGAGGGTATACCCTCGTTTGAGGGTTCGACTAGACTGTTTAATTCGAATGAATTCACTGCTCGTTAAATTACTTCTCATTAGCTCCATGTGAACATGAGTAAGGATAGCTAATTCAAATTAAACAGAAATGAATTTTGAATGTAGCTT
>NW_026933584.1:0-58489 GCF_032062105.1 Saccostrea cuccullata | reverse complement strand
GACCACCTTTCTCTTGTAGATAAGGAGATAATAGTGCAAAGTGAATCTCTAAAAATTGATGACCATTTTATTCAAAAGCAACAAAAATACAGAACAGCAAAACAATTATTTGGGTCAAATAATCGAGAATCTGTTAAATTATTAAAAATCATAGGAGATGAACGAGACAAAAGGGAAAGATTACTGAAATTTACAAATTATTGTACACATCTTTTGAAGAGCTATAGAAAATGTTTAAGGGGGTGTAAATATTGTAGAATATGAAGCATTTTAAGTACACATGAGTGTAATTCACTTTCTTTATTTCTCTTTTTTTGCATTTGTTTCTTTTCTTTTGTATGTTTCTTAATAAGTGTGTCAATATCTTGTATAAATTCAATTATGTCTGGGAAACATAAGCTTTCTTCTTATCATAATGCACAAAGGAAAAAAATGTCCAGAAAGGAATGTCCTGGTTGTAAAAAATCTTTTTCAGTTAGATATTTTCAACAACATAGAACTGACAATTTTCAGAACAATGAATGGAAGTGCTCAAAATCAGATTATAGAAATGTTCAAAATTTTTCTGATGAGGAAGAAAATGATTTTGTTGAAAATTTTTCTTCAGATGACAATGTCTCTTCACACAGAGTGTCTGATGTGTTTTTTTCATATATGAGGAGGAAAGCTCCTCAAAATTCAGTTTACCCTGATTCAGACAGTGAGGATGAAACTTGGAATAGTGTATCTCTTGATGAATTAGATTTAGACTTGCAATTAGATAATGTCTGTGACAAAACGGTGAACAATGAGACAGTTGCTCTCAATCAAAATGTAAAATATGGAACATTTTTGTTGTGGTTATGTATATTTTTTTGTACATGGCAAGTTTTTTTTATGCTTCCAGATTCTGTTATGAATAGTTTATTGTCATTTTTATCTTCATTTTTCTGTGAGTTAGGTAAGGAATCAATTGTATTCTCAAGTTTTGCTGCTGTTTTTCCAGGATCAATATATTTATTATGGAAATGGTTGGGTTTGAAGAAGGATAATTTTACAAAGTATGTAGTTTGTAGAAAGTGTTTTTCTATTTACACTTATGATGAATGTTTGTTAGATGTAGAGGGTCAGACCATCTCTGCTAAATGTTCATTTATTGAATACCCAAATCATACTCAGCCTGGAAGGCGAAAACGTTGTGGGGAATTGTTATTAAAACGTGTTACACTGTTAGATGGAACAACAAAGCTATATCCCTTTAAATCATACTGTTATAAACCCATACAGCAGTCATTGCAAAATTTAGTTAGTCGTCCTGGATTTGAAGATTTGTGTGAAATTTGGAGATTAAGGAAACAACAACCTGGTTTTATGACAGATGTATATGATGGGAGAATTTGGAAAGAATTTCAGACTGAAGAAAAGCAGTCTTTTTTGAATCAGAAAAATAATTATGCTTTAATGCTTAATTTAGATTGGTTTCAACCATTTGAACATGTGAAATACTCTATTGGTGTATTATATGCTGTCATATTAAATTTACCCAGAGGAGAGAGATTTAAATTGAAAAATGTATTGCTTATAGGTGTCATTCCAGATCTTAAGCATGAACCTACTGTAAATAGTTTTATTACACCATTAATTAATGAATTAAAAATAGGTTGGTCAGAAGGTTTTAAGTTAGTTACACATGTTAGTCGCAATGTGAAGAAAACATTTAAAGTGGCTCTTTTGTGTGTTGGTTGTGATATACCAGCAACACGAAAGTTATGTGGATTTTTGGGACACTCGGCATCATTAGGATGTTCAAAATGCTTGAAAATTTTTCCAGGAGATATAGGTCAGAAAAATTATTCTGGTTTTGATGTAGCTAACTGGCCACAAAGAACAAAGGAAAATTATATGTCTTCTGTCAAAAAATTAAAGACAGCGAAAACACAATCGGAAAAAGAAAAACTTGAAAGTTGTTTAGGAGTGAAATTCTCAAAACTTAGTGAAATTGAATATTTTGATCCAGTGCGCATGTCAATTGTTGACCCAATGCATAACTTATTTCAAGGGACTGCAAAGAAAATGATGAAGTTGTGGCTGGATTTAAAAGTTTTGCATCCAGACCAATTAATCAAAATTCAAGAAAGGGTTGACTCTGTAAATGCAGCTAGCAACATTGGTGCTATTCCTAGGAAAATTGCATCTTCATTTGGTGGATTTACGGCAGAACAGTGGAAAAACTGGACAATTTTTTTTCAATATTTGCTCTTATAGATATTCTGCCCAACACTGACCTTAATGTGTGGAGAAATTTTGTATTGGCATGTAGATTTTTGACATCCAAATTTATTTCATTAGCAGAATTAAGTAAATTTGACAAATTCATTATAGATTTTTGTAAAGGTGTTGAAAATGTGTATGGTTCTTCAAAAATTACACCTAACATGCACATGCATTGTCATTTGTCACAGTGTGTTCATGACTATGGCCCTATTTATTCTTTTTGGCTTTTTAGCTTTGAGAGGTATAATGGCCATTTGGGAAATATGCCAAATAATAGTAGATCAATTGAAATGCAGTTAATGCGACGGTTTTTGAGAGATTCATTTGTTTATTCATTAGAGTTACCTTCTCTTTATTTTGACGAATTTAACAAACATTTCCCATGCATGACCCAGGATGTTTCAGATAAATCCATGTCTGATACAGAGATCTTAAAGGTTTTGTACATGTCAAAGAAAGGTGCAGATATATGTGGACAGGACTGGCAAATTAGCTCATTATTTAAATGTCACAAGTCTTCATGTCATATTCTTTGTTCAGTTGATTTTGATATGTTAAAGAAAACATATTGTCATATTTATTCAGACCTTCAGGATTTTATTGATTGCATGCCCAAGTCTTTTAGAAAATGTGGTTTTGTTTCTGTAGGTGGTGAGGTGTATGGATCTTATCAGTCCAGACATAAGCGCTCTTCATTTATTATGGCTTATTGGCATTCTGCTGATGGGAAAATCCTAAGTGATGTAGAATCAGGAGATATCCATCCAGGTGTAATACAGTATTTCATTCAGCATAACCTTATTGTTAGAGGTGAAAGTCGAGTACATTTGTTTGCCAAAGTCTTGTGGCTAATGCCACTTCCAAACGTGTATAGATTTCACTGTGGAAAACCTGTTGAGATCTGGCGACAAAATATTTATGACACATTTGGGCCATCTGCATTCATTCCCGTTCAGAGGATCAATTGTAAATATATTTGTGCAGATGGAAAGCTTTACAACAAGAATGTTACATATGTGTGCCCTATTGTCAAAGGTATAAACATATGATATTAAGAGTCTACATTGACTGGAATGTCCATTTAATTGTCAAGATTTGTGTGCAGTTGATAAATTCAGATGTAATTGGTATCTTAAACAATATGCCTTTGAAATGTTTAGATCTTTTTAGAGTTGATAAGGTCTTCTTTGAAGTATGTTTCGTCCTGCTCCAGTTGACTTAGTTCTTCTTGGAAGGATGTTTCGTCCTGTGCCAGTTGACTTAGTTCTTCTTGGAAGGATGTGTCGTCCTGTGCCAGTTGACTTAGTTCTTCTTGGAAGGATGTTTCGTCCTGTGCCAGTTGACTTAGTTCTTCTTGGAAGGATGTTTCGTCTTGTGCCAGTTGACTTAATTCTTCTTTGAAGGATGTTTCGTCTTGTGCCAGTTGACTTAGTTCTTCTTGGAAGGATGTATCGTCCTGCGCCAGTTGACTTGAGTGATTTTGGAAGGATGTTTAGTCCTGCACCTATTGATTTGGATCTTCTAGCATGTCTAGGAAGTGTGATTTTGTATTGTGCCCCTTTTCATACTAGGTCTAGTAAGAAGGATGTTTCAACCTGTGGTAGATGTTTTGAGCTTTATAGGGATGCGTTGCCTTTTGTCAATGGGCTTGTGTCTTCTTTTTTTTGGTCTTTGTTGTAAATAGTATTTTTCATTCAGTCTAACATGATATATAAGTACTTATAAAAATAAGTAAAAAGATTATGTTGGTAAATCTTATGTTGCAATGATGCTTGTATTTTTTTTTGTCAGAAGTCTTTGTTTTAGCAGTTTTTATTTTTGTTATGGCACAGAGAACATTTTTCAGGTAATTGTTATAATTTGAAAATTGTGTGATTGCTATTATGACTGCTGCATAAAGGTTACTGAAAAAGTTACAATTAATTTTTAATAAATATTATCAGAGAATAATGAATTCTTCTTGTAACATGAAATTGTTTAAAAATAATTGTTTATATTACTAAATTAGCCTATGTCACAATGATATTGTAAAAAAAAAAAAAGAACAATTCACTCCATATTACTGTTAAAATTTAAAAGCCAGATTATAGTTAGTGCAGTCATGCTTTTAACGGATGATTTTTTTTACACCCAGTGATAGAAAAATAATGTTTTTTCTATCACTAGGTATAAAAAAAAATAATATGTGAATTTGAGTTTAGGAAAGGAATACATTTAATAGCCATCTAAGTTGTATATATATAATCCTGGTTGGAGTTTAAACATTGTTTATACAGGAGAAACTGTCCATCCCAGTATTATACAGTACAAATATTGGGTAGCTATTGAATGTATTCCTTAAATAACTTGAACCTGTATAATATTTATTTGAAAGATCTACATATAGAATTTTACATTTAAGTAGAAGTATTTTTAAACATATTTTTTTTCTCAAATGTAATGTTGAACATGTGAAGTATTTGTTATAATGTATTAAATATTAAAAATACAATAAAATATTCCTGTGATTATCATTGTTTTATTTTTTATTATTAAAAAGGTACCTGGAGCACATAAACCATTTTTATACAAAGAAGAAAAAAAGGTGCAAAGTACTACAACCATATTTATGAAATATCAAAGGTTATTAGATAAACAAGGAAAAAGTTGAGATTTCGGTCCGCCTTCTATTTGACATTATCCGAAATAGTTCACATGTACCATGTGTACGCACCATCGTTTTTTGAAGGGGGGGCATTTTTTTACCTACATGGAAAAGTTGAAAGGCAAAAAAAAAAAAAAGAAACAGTTCCCAAACTCAAAAATCCTATATTTTTGCATTCACTACTGCATTTCCCTTATATTAACTTGGGGGGGGGGGGGGGGAGGGGGTCAATGAACATTTTCAATAATAAAGGTAATGTTCGGGAAAAAATAGGGATAATGCCCCCTGTTGCTAAGTGACTGCAGCAGGAAACCACATTGAACTATTATTTTCACCCGTATATTCATATACAATGTATATATATATATAGAGAGAGAGAGGGGGGTGGGTGGGGGGTTACCTCATTTGCCCGTGTGTATAATTATTTATTAAACTCGTATTAAATGTGCAACATCAAGTTTAATTATATTAAATTTTATTAAACTTCACATATAATTTCGATAATTAAACGCCATTATACTTTTAGGTATAATTTTTCATTAAATTCCTATTTTATGTTAAACTTCAAGTATAAAAAAAATTTAATCAAATTTAATTTAATTAAACGCTATATTTCGTGCAGTGGATGCCAGACTGCAGACTATACATGAAATTTATTCCAAAATTACTTTAATTCAACGTAAGACAGTATCAATAATGATGATATGTAGCCGTGGAATTAATCTGAGAATTGTTTACCGAGACTTGAATCTACATAGCCAAAGTGTTTGTGTTTACTAGTACATGTATTCATAATCGAAAGGTCGCTCTGATGTGACCCCTAATGGGATGTTAGATGTTTGAGAAGCGGTAGCGGATTTGGAACATTTAAATAAATTTTAATTAGATTGAAATGCATTTTCAAAATTCAAACATGAGATTTCTTCAGTTTGAAAGACAGGACGTGCATTTTTAAAACTTCTCTCTTGGTGGCATCCAATCGTTCTCTGGATGAAAACAATTATGTTGATGTTGAAAATTTAATTGTCTTTCATGCTCTATTGAATCTGAAATTAGGTAATTGTAAAGCCTACTATAGCAAACAACTAAAAAAATGACAAGTTAAATTCTTTAGATTAATGGATTTGGAGTAGTGTAGATCTACAGCTGGCTAGTCAGAGAAAAAAGGATGGCTGAGCAGAGACTTTGTATATGAATTGATATCAGAGAGCTCCAGATGTGTAGGCTCACTGCGGGTGTAACCTGTCAACGAGGGATGCTTACTTCTTCTAGGCAACGGATCCCACCTCTTGAACTTTCAGGAGTCAGTTTTTCTTCTTAAATCGATCATTGATCATTCTGTATTTTGATACAGATACTTCCGTTTAGAAATATTATGAACTACTTCTACGGGAAGACTGGCGAGTAAACAAGATTATCAAGCTTTATGAAATGTACTTTATTGACTTTTCAAACAAGTAAATGTTCGAATAAAGTAAATGGTATATGAGAATCGTTTAAAAGAAGTCTTGCACAATATGTCTATATAAGGACATATAATGTGTATTTGCCATATACTCTATATGCAATATTAATCTCAAATAAAACATGTGAAAAGGAAAGTTGTCTAATCAATCAATACTAGTATTTAAAAATTCAAATGTACACTAAAAGTCAGTGTAACTTAAGAAGTAATCAGTGTCATTTTCTTCAATATGTCGGTTAAACAATATACACCGATTTTTTTTTCTATCAATGTGCCTCTAAACACCTGTATTTTAATTTAATTCTTCTCAAACGCTCAAAATAATAATCGACAAATTGGATAAATTCAAATTTAAAAAGTATTTTCACAGTTAATAATACGTTCCCTAGGAACTGATCAAATTTTCAAAACTTATAAATAAGCATTAGTATATATTTTAAATTTTTGCTAATTGCCAAGATTTTTCATACCTCATTCTTCTGTGAATAATAATGTCGGTTGATTTTTAGAAGAGGATCACAATGCCGATTAAAATTAATATATATTTATCCATTTTTTTTTTCAAAATTAGTTTTACTACTTTAAGTGCCCCATTATTTTTTTTTTCAAAACTAAAAGTAAGTAATCCCTTATGATCGTTTGTAATAAATTATCAAAGACGGGGAAGAGAATTTACCCCTGGAAGCAGAGCTTTTATAATCTGTTTATTAGACAGAGAAGAAAAGAGAAGAAAACAAACGTTTCATTGTGGAGGTAATCCTATTGTTTCCATAAAAACGTTACAAAAAGTGTAAACCTTACAGATGTATTCAGTGTTTTTATAACAGCGTTTTTCAGGTATTACTTAACTTAATAAATGTCGTTTCTTAAGACTTTGGCAAGGAAAATCAAACTCGATCAAGAGATTTGCTGATGTTTTTGCAGTCTGTAATAACCTTCAACCTGCTGTATAATTAACCGTATCGTTCAACTTTCAAAAATAAACTAACAGTTGCTATAAATCGCGATCGCACGATGTACACGTAATAAGGACCAAATTCTCAGTTCTTTGAAGTTATTGTTCTAAGTATTGTCAATGCTTTGGTAAATACTTAAATAAGAATTCGATATAATCGTTATAATAGCCACTCTTCATACACAGCATATTGTCAATCTCTCACCAGGGGGCGTATTACGCCAACAGTATACAAACCATAGGAAGCGCTTTGCTGAAGTTACTGTTGTCGATAGGTAGCGCCTTGTGGAAATTTCCGGTTTTGGTTGCAGAAGGATAAGGTTACGTGCCATAAGCGATGTCGATAGGTAGCGCCTTATGGAAGTTTCCGGTTTTTTGGAGCCCATGCCATAAAGCGGTTAGCTAGCTAACCGCTTAAAAATGATGGGGATACAGCTATACTTTTTTAAACCAAACATTATTGATTATACGAAATGATTGCTTTTATTGCCAAATCTTTAAAACATGATCTATATCAGTATGCAAACTGAAAATTTTATAATATTATTAATAAATTTATTTTCCCATTTAAACACTTGAAAGTTGTCTAAATGAAGAGTTTGATATCTTTAAGAAACAATAAAATCGCAAAGTTTTGAATTCTGAGCGCAACTTCAAGAAAGTATTAAATATTTAAATTGGAAACTAAAGAAAAAATGATTTTTTTTAATATTAAGAAAAGGACATATTATGATGAAGAGGAACCATTTGGTCATTTTTTTTTTTGAAATCCTAACATGATCGATGAGTTTCATACCAGTATCCTTTATTCCATCTCCGGAAAAATTAAAACAGAAAGACACGGAGAAACACGGATTGAAATCACGACCGTCACTGCAAGAAATACCACTAGCGTTTAGAGGGATGCGGTCTGGGTTGGTTGTTATATCACAGTTGATATCAATGATATTTCTGGATCGTAGAATCAAAGCTGTATCCGATTTGTATGCCCCGACAGCAAAATCTAAAAAGGAGAAAAAAACTGTTGATAAATGTGTTAAAATGCTTAAAAGAGAATTTTATGGTGACATATTTTAAAAAATGTAAAGTAAACCTATGGCTAACATGAAAGATATAAAATTTTATGTGTAGATGTATTTACTAATAATTTTTGTTTTTTAAAAATTTGTTCCTATACAAATCAAGCGGGAAAAAGGCTAACAATGTTCTTGGATCCAACAAAACACATGTTGCCCTTGAACTCAACAAAGTGTGTTGACCACGAAATCACCAACATATGCTTAGCACTTGATCAGTACTACGTTTACTTAAATCAATCCGTTTTATGTATATCTTCTTTAATTCTTTACCATTATACATATTGTCATCTACATCCATTGCTGATCTTGATATATACCATCCGAATCCCTGAAGTCCTGGCTTTACACGGGATCCCGTTATTTTCTGTGAATACTTGTCTTCTAATCTAGTCTTCCCTCCATTGAAGATATAGACAGCCCCCTCAATATTCTCAAAAGGTGCTCCTATTGCTATATCTAAAAGAACAATTCCAAAAAAAAACCATAGCCTTCTATGCCTAATGTAGCCAAAGTATTTCAATTCAAAACAAATATTTTGTTTTTCATGCGCAACAAGCAACATTGTAAAATATATCCAGAAGACAAAAACATATTCAAGGAAAGAAAGAGTTTCAGTATGCCTAGTGGCCATTTCCTTTCCCAATATGGTGCAGTTCAATGTATACATTATGTAGAAGGAAGGAGAAAACCTTTTTTAAGACAAAACTTAACCTGATCACAAACCATTATATCCGTCTTTATTTATGTCACCAATATTGGCAATAGCAGTCCCGAATCTTGAGAAAGGAGAAAATGAACCGTGTAGTATTTGTGGCATATCATCAATTATCTGAAAAATAACAACAAAGAAATTTCCACTAATATTCTACAAAAAGATGTATTAAAAATGAAAAGGATTTATTATTATTTTATTTTTCCTTTATTGGAAAAATGCCATCATTTTAATTTCTTGCTCGTAGGACACGCCCTAAGATACAAAGAGTTTAAGTATTAGCATAAAATATTGTTACAATGTACATGTATGAGAGAAAGAAACGAAATCCGAAAAAAAAATTTATATAATTTTTGCTCATTAAACGAGATTTGTCTTACAGCTGAGGTTCCTGTGCCGTAATATATATAAACGGATCCGATGTCATTGAGAACTTTGTTTCCTTGATCATCCATAGAAAACCAATTTGGTGCCGCGACCAGGATCTCATCGTTTTTATCGCCATTAACATCAGCAATACACAGTGTCTGACCAAATCCTCCTCCAACCTTATTTTATACAATTATCATATGAGGGTTGTTACTATTAAATGTTCGTTTCGGTTCACAGAATATCATATTATGATATTTATAGCAATTGTATTTCGATTCGATTCAACAAAAATATAAATTCTAACCTGGTTTCCTTCGATCTGTTTGACTTGAACTGGAGGTGCACCAAGTATAAATACAGAGAACTGCAATGTGATGAGATAGAGTATTTATTAAGCAGTCGTTTACGTAGACACAATCTAATACTAAGGGAAAACATGCTATTGTTATAAATGAATTAATGACATTTTGTTTTGTCAAAAGAATTAACATAATGCATATAATAGATTAAGTCTTTGCTATTCATTTCTACCACCTACAGCGCCGATATTTCCGTTCTTATTGCTGAATCCAGGGGCGCCCACCACGAAATGAAACGGGTTTTGTCCCAATTGTCCTGTCGCAATGCTATAGCCTGTGAGGGTATTACATGTAATTGAAAAGATATATAAAAATTTCAAATATATCAATCTTTTTTGTTTGTTGTTATACATGAATATGCAAGAATACATTGGGGAAAACATATACTAGTAAAACCAAAAATTTAAATCATATTTTAAAATCTTTGATGTAGTGATTAGAAATATTTTTATCACAGAGATAATTATGCTCTTAGTAGAAATTGATATATTTTTTTTCTCATCCAAATAATTCAATTTAAAGGTCAAAGAACGTTTCGTAAGAAATTTTACATCCAAATAAATAGATATATTTTTTTTATTTTCATTTTTCAGTCAAAGCAATTCAGTTGTAAGAGCGCTTAAAACTATTATTTTAATTTTGTTTGTTATATATATATTTTACATACCGAATAATGACCCAGTTAAGTAGGTATTCTTTATAACCTCTGACCTCTCTACTTCCAGTTTCAATGACGTCACGCTTTTCAGTGTGCCATCATTTTTTCCCACAATGCCTCCTATATTGCAATAACGCTAAACTTAGTTTGTTCTGCATGAAAGAATAGCTCTTGAATTGGAACCAAAGAAAAACTATTGACGTACGAAAGTTACCAGGAAAGAAGGAAAAATATTTGATTTTTATTATGAAAGAGGAATTACACAATCATTATGTTCAGCTTCACCTGTTGAACTCCTTCCGACATTGGGAGCGCCATAAAACGTTTCAAAAACAGGAGTCTGAAAATTCATCAAAATGATTGAATTTTTCTTAAGATCAATATTTAATTTTAAGATTCATAAAAGCCATTAGGTACTAACGATATGTTATTTTCCATCTTTATTAAAGCGGCGGCTTAAACCTATATAATCATTATGTTTGTGTCACTTCTATTTTGACAGATACTGTATACAGGGTTATTTTCGCCCCGTCTAATTTTCGCCCTTTCACACTTGCAAACAATTTTGCCCCGTTTAAATTCGCCCAGTCATAGTTTTGTTTAAGAAATTGTACTGCATTCTTTGATTTCGCCCCGTTTTAAATTTGCCCAAATGAGGATAGGGCGAAAGGGGCGAAAATAAAACGGGACTGAAAATTTCCCTGTATACAGTATTCGCTGAAGAGTTCCAATTTTTCAGGCCTCGTTATGTAGTAAATGTTGACATTACTTTCATCAAATTTGGAATAAACTAAATTTTACCAAAGAAAAGGGACATTTTATTAAAAAGAAAACTCAATATCTATAATATTATATTATTATAATTATATACATGTATCAAGGCCAAAATAAAATAGCTTATTCACTTGACTTGTTTATTATTTAATTTTCCTTTAATTTATATTAACTCATATTTTAATTATTATTATTATTATCATTATCATTATTATTATTTTTATACATTTTATCGATATTTTGGGGGTTTAGTTTTACATGACTTTTTAAAAATAAAATTCCACCAGTATCATTTCACAACCTCAGTTCATACACTTAAACATCAATGTCTTAGTTGTAAGCTGAAATTTATTTATTTGATTAATTTATTACATGTACTTATATTTATTGATGTTATTTATATTATTTTTTGTAACTAACCTTGATATCGGAAAGTGAAAATCCAATTAGCGGTGCCTTGTAAAAGTCAAGAACATCAGGGGGAATTCGAAACTTGCTTACTTCCGGTTTATTCACCAGGTCTGACCTGTTTTTCAGAAGGAAACAATTTCCGGTCACTTGATAGTAGTCATCCACATTATCATTTGGATTGAAGAACCGCAAATTCTTCCAGTTTGGTGCACAGATCTGAAACAATTAATAAAAACTTTTGGTATAGAGTAAAACTTTATCAAATTATTTTGTTTTCATTGGAGAATATGATGTATTACGGTTTTTATCGTATGTTTAAGGTTAATTGATCTTATTAGAGAGTTAACTCTAAAAGGAATAAATGACGAATAAAACTTTTTATAAAATTTTAACATAAAAAGGCTATTTGTCTAAAAATTGTGCAGGGCAAACTCTCAAAAGAAGAGTTGGATTTCGTTTTTAAAAACCCGAAGGATTTAAAAAAAAAATATGAGAGTATAAGATGTGAGTATAAGAAATGGATGTTAAACCTTTTAAAAATACCTTGATGGCTTTCATCTTGTCCTCGGGTACAAGAATAGTTGCCCCTAAAAGTTGTTCCTTTTGTTCAAATACGTTCTGCGATTCATTTGCATGATTTTCTGTAACGAAATATTTGACAGAGAAAAAGAGGGAAAAGGAAACCCCTTTGTATACAGTATAACTTGCACACATGTAACGTTTAAGTATAATTTTTAAGTATTCAATCATTTTTGGTATACTAAATGATAGTCCATTATTTATACACTGAATTCACGACGGATTTTTCCGTTATTTCCCGATCATGACAAGAAGCACACGGCAAGTGTAACCAGTCAGGAGGGGATGCTCACTAATCCATGGCAGCTGATCCCACCTCTGATGATTTGGAGGTCCGTGTTTCCTCTGCTCGTATTTTGTATTGTTTTTTTTTTTTGGACTTTTGATCTTGAATACTTTTCGTTATCCCCATACGTTTCATTCAAAGAAAAAGAAATATGAAAGAAGAAATTCACCTTACCAAAATTTCTGTTGAGTTTTTAAATAACTCACCTCCTGTCCTCAAACTTGGTAAAACTATGCAACTGGACTGGGAATGGAAATCAATAGGGCATGCGTAAACATTGCCAGGATATGGAATTTCCGGTCTGTCGGTGAAATTATCTTTTGTAGCACCAACAAGTAGCCTAGAGAGAAAAAAATTAAAAATCTTGTTCTTTTTTTTTTACTTACAGTATAGTCAAAATTAATATATAAATAATGCATGTAGTTGAGTGTAACATTGAAAATTTTCACCCCAAGAAAACCATTGTCAACCGAGGCGCAGCCGAGGTTGACAATGGTTTTCGAGTTGAGTGTAACATTGAAAATTTTCACCCCAAGAAAACCATTGTCAACCGAGGCGCAGCCGAGGTTGACAATGGTTTTCGAGGGGTGAAAATTTTCAATGTTACACTCAACTACATGCAATATTTATTATATTATACTGAATGTTTTATACAAATACATATTACAGTGAACCGTGCGCGCATAAATTCCGCGCAGTCGCTATTTTTTGTAATACCACCCGTCGTCAAGCAATGTGGACTGTTGCTACGCAGGAGGGCGTGGCTTCATTATTCAGCGGGTAGTAGTGTTTTTTATCAAGTTTTTCTCGACAAATCAGATTCAAGTAATTTACATGAAAGTATAATATTGATACATATCAAATCCTTTATGGCCAGAAACATGCACGCCAACGATAAAAGGAATAATAGAATCATTTAGTGACAGGTTAATTATCGATATCTTTTAATTTAGCTTTATATTCATTGTCAAATAATATAAATACAATAAAATAAAATTTGCAACCTAAACGTGAATAATCATGTAGGTTTGTATCATGTACAAAGTTTTTTTTTTAATTACCAATAAAAGTTGCAAAATAATTTTAAATTGAAAATCTGACATACAACTACAATATATACGTAGGAATGGGAAGCGCCCATGGCAATTTTTAGTGTTCCAATAGCTCTATTCTTAGCGTAAACGTTTATTATGCGTTGCTAACTTCTGTGGTTTATTTCGTGATTATGAATGAACAGATATGTTTCTTTGGAAAATAAATTTTTCAAGAATCTACAAAATCATAATCAGAAATCATTGATTGTGATTTAGTTTGAATCTAACTAACCAGTAACGTAAATTTTGGCGATAATAGTAATGCCAGACTTAAATTTTACTTCAATTATTTAGATTAGACTTCATTTTATTTTATTGTTTTCTAGTGTTTCTTTTATATCTATAAATTAAACCTTGATAATTACTGTAAAAATTCCTATAATAAGGGCCCTGGGGACTGAAACCTTTGGAGTTATATCATATGATGGCAAAGGTGTAATCTCTCCAGGATCCTAATTTCTTTAAATCTTCGTTTTGAACAGTCTTACTTTTCTCTTTAACCTCATAACAATGCATATCTTACCTATGTAGGTAGGGACTGACCCAATCACAAGGCAGGATGTGTATTGATGAGGAACATAAATTATTTTTTTTTCTTCTTTCTCAATTTGGTTTAGCTATATCTGTGTGAATTTTTAATTTTCTAAACTTTCAAATTTATTTATTTATTTTTCATAAATTAATAATACAGTTAGTTATTTTTAATCTGACTCTATGGGTTAAACGTAGCGCTTGATTTATATTACTGTCATATGACTTTTATTTATTTATTTTATAATATTCACATTCTTTTTATTTTTGTTCTTCTTAATGCAATCATATTGCTTTCCAAGTTTGTCTTTTTTTCCTTTAACTAATTCTAAAAAAAAATTATCAGTTCTTAAAATTTGTTTAATTCTTAAAATTCGTTTTATCTGCCATATGTATGTGTATATATGTACATGTGTTTTTGCATGTTAATTCATGTTGAAAATGTTTTCTTGTGATATTTTAACTGTGATAGTCGGTTTGAGAGCTCTACAGAGCTCATGTTTCTTGTTATGCAATGTATACAATGCCGACTTTAAATAAAATTTACTTACTTACTTACTTACTTACTTACTTAAAACACTTACTTTTAAATAAGGTTTCCTTATATAAAGTTTACAACGACGTATACGTGGCAAAATGTTGCAATGCAGAAAATGAAAAAAAGAAAGAAAGAGAGGGTAAGAGAGAGAGAGAGAGAGAGAGAGAGAGTGAGAGAGGCTTAAGAGAAGATATACCGGAAGAGGGAGATATAGGTTAGGGAAACTTTCTGCCCTATTCCTATAATTCCTTGACTTCTTACTCCTTGTTGGAGTGGGGAGAAGATAACTCTCGCATACTTCAATCTGAAGATTGAGTGAGAGTTAAAGTATGAGAGAGGGGGGGGGGAGAGTGTGTGGGGGGGGGGGGAAAGAGTATGTGGGTAGAGTGAGAAAGTGGAAGGAGAGAGTGTGTTTTGAGAGTGAAAGAGTGTGGGGAGAGTGAGAGAGTAGAGAAAGGGTGTATGGGGAGAGATTGTGTTTGGGGTTGGGATGGGAATGATCAAAATCTGGAATAGGAGTGGGGAGCGATGGGGGTTGAACCGGAGACCCCAAGCACAAAAACAGTTCATCATACACCTCTAGGCTATACATACAGAATTAAAGAAATTGTACACAGTAAATCTCTATGACCTAAAGAGGATATCTTTCGATTTTGAGGTCAAAAGATCAAGGTCATAAATTGAAGAGGTCTGTTTGTCTTAAAAGCTTCTTGAGATATCGCTCGGAAATATAAGTTAAAACAGGCAGAACATTTTAATTTATTGCCTTGACCTTTGACCTTTTGACCTCAAAATCAATAGGGATTTACCTTAGGCCACGGAGAGTTATTGTGTAACATTTCATTGCAAAAACTCAAAGGCTTCTCGAGATACATGTACCTATAGCGTAGAAACGAAAGCGTTACGCACAGAATGCATCCGCTCATGACATTTTTTTAAATGTGAATTTTATGTCTAGAGCAGCATAGAAACAGAATCATCCTAATTAAACAGTGTCCTTAACATGTGTTTAATAGAGGATGTGTACGTAAAAAACGAAATTCTCTTGTAGCTACTCCGTATATTAATAGAAAACGCGGAACCACTTCAGAAATGCTTTGAACAGGCAGACTCATTTTTGTCTAACCTTGACATAAGAATGTGTGAAAACATCTGTGCAGCTTCAAATTGAAATTCTGCAAGGTTAAACTCTTCTGCTGCACGGGTTTTGCCGTGTAATCTGAGCGATAAAAATGTGATAGCATTCCGCGATAAGAAATAATCTGACTCCCGAATAGTTCAGTGTAGTATATGCCACTTATCTGATAGTCAAGAACGAGGGGGTAATTATGAGATTAGTTGACAGGCAGGATGCTGCTGGGGGAATTTTATTTCCGTTTTTATTTTCACTTTTCTGACAGTTCTCTCTGTCTCTCCCTCTCTCTCTCTCACTGTATGTGTACATGTACCTGTACCTTCTCTCTATCCTCCTCTCTCTCTCTGTCCCTCGCTTCGCACTCTCTTTCTTAGTCACTCTTTTGAATAAATAGCAGGCAGCATATCGACTTCTTTTTAAAAAAAATTAAAGGCATTAAATATTATCTACGCTTAAACGATAAATTTATAGAAACCTTGCAATACTAACTGATTACTCCTAATGGACCATTACTTTAGGGAATTCTAGGAGATATGTGAAAATTGGCACGAAATTACCCCATTACTTTGTATTTGTTTAAAAGGCTTAGCTTCTAAATCTACCAGGGTTTTATAAATTTGAATCTAAATTTCATTTAGCTTCAATTGCTTGTTTGTCTACAGAATAAATGATTTTGACCATTTTCCCACCATTCTAATTAATTCGTTTATCCTATTAGATTGTTATAAATAAAATAGAGACAGATACGTTCCGCTTGCTGATAACATCTATTTCTGTATGTAAATGTCTCTGAGTATAAACATCGGAAGAAGTTCTATAGAATGCTCTGTTCTAAAACTCTACTTTTTTTCACATACTGCATGTCTAAATGCTGTATAGCTTTTGAACGTGGAAAAATTAGCTACGATCGTTATAACAAGGAACTTACTACTCTAGGTATTCAAACTAAATGTCCTTCTTTTTGGCATATTAATGAATATTTCGTATTGTTTAACGAATTTTTGAGAATATTCACTGTTCGTATTCTGCCCATTTTTCACATGAGCATTGATTTGAAATAAGACATGTTTGTGCTGATTCAGTGATACTCTCACCAAAAGGAAAAGAAAACGATCTGCGAAGCCATGTATTGGAACATAGCAGGTTGTTTTTCTTACCATTTTTTAGAATCCACAACAATTTCAGCCGTAGCACCGAAATAAGATCCAGGTTTTCCATAGAAAATCAAAGGGCGCTCTATATCTACATTATAACATGTAACAACACTGAGCAAAGTCGTAAGTACTATAAACCACACAAATACACTACTCCAAAAACACAGTTTTCGGAAATTAGTGTACATAATCCAATTCATCTTGAAATTCCGTAGATTTTGGCGAGTGATGACCTCTCCAAGATAACGTTTAGATAAAATTCGACTAAGAATCAGAAAAATCTAGCCGCTTTTGAATTTGACTTTTTGGAATGAACACATCTTTGATCTTCCTACACGTAGTGTTTCCTACACGTAGTGTAAAGCATGAGAGCTAATTTCATCTGTGGTAAGGGGGGCACTCTTTACATTGAGAAAATTGCTTTTGAGTTGAATGTTGATTATTGTGTGTTGTTGACGTATTAGGTTTCTCATAAGTAGACACATATATTCCTTAGGAATGATACCGTGGAAGTCCTAAGTAGTTCTACATGTACTCGTTGCGAAACACAGCTAGAAAATCTAGAAACAATCACGCATTGTTCATATTGTTATAAAAATTTTGTGAAATAATCTCTTCACAAATGAGTAAGCGAGGATATAGAACAGGGGCGGATCCAGCAATTTTTGAAAGGGGGGGGGTCCAGGGTTATGCCGCTCTTACCCCCCCCCATACATATTCTCAAGCAAAGATTCACAGACGTGTATGGAAAGATCTAAGATTGTGGTAAATACTATCTTTGTTTTATGTCCTTTTAAAAAAAGCCTACCCCCATTCGGAACAAAACAAAATCAAAAAAAAAAAAAAAATCAAAAACTACGGAAGCCTTAAAATTGAATGGATTCGTATCACTTCCGAAGATTATAAAGAATTTTCTTTAAGAATTTGAAAAATCTTTTCGGGGTGGGGTGCGGGTGGGTTTTAAAACAAAGAGTTACATGTTAGTTCGTTCAATTGATCAAGATATTATAAAAACGGTATATATACAGCCAACACAGCCAAAGATCGCGGGAATCTAATATCAAATTAATCCTCGCATGTTACATATCATATACAAGATATATATAAAAAATGTAGAATATTTTCTACCATTCTCTCATACAAAATATAATAGAGGAGGTGATTGGAGGAAACTATTACTAAATGTGTGAGAATCTATCTATTCAATCAATAAATAAGACGTACAAACATATAATCTCGGAAAAAGTTTTATCCTCTCTCTCTCTCTCTCCACTTGGCAAAAAATAAAGGGAGGGTTCCAACCCCCGGAACCCCCCCTCTGGATCCGCCAATGTAGAAACGCAGTCGTACGTGTGCTTGTTCATGTTGTTTGTGGGTGTGTTTTGTTCCGTGCGGAACGGAAATGATGTCATTTGCATCGGAGTCGAAATCGATTGCTTTGGATCTCTTGATTTATAGATGTGATCTTTGTAATAGATGCCCCGCTTTGTGGTGTCCTTAAAAATATTTTATTTACAACCACTGAGTACATGTACATGTATCAACTCCCTTAAATCTAATGTTGTTTATCAATAAGTGAAGGCTAAGCAAATTTCGTGAGCAGTGGGTGTGGAATCAATAAGGTACCGGTACAATTATTGACATAATAATACATTATTTAATTTCTTAATCCTTCTTAAATGATTTTTATGTACCTGTTAGATACAATATTTAAACAATAAAATACCACCCCTGATCAGCTGTTCGATGTTATTTTACACACTTGGCAGAATTTCACCATAGAGTATATACAAAACCTTTATAAATCCATCCCAAAACGCATCATGGCATGTATACGATCCAAGGGACATTTAACAAAGTACTAAAGGTAAGCGTTTGTTTTGTTTTTGTTGTATTTGGGTGACTTTTATGTTGCAAGCGCGATAACTCTCAAATCACGTCCGCCATTTTTCCGCGAATACTTATGGCACGACGCTGTAGACAGCTAGACAGACGGACAAAAACTATGTACCCCCAAAACTTCGTTTACGGGGGCATAAAAACCTGCTCATCCACGATGAGTAATACACTGCTATTCTTCAATAACATGAATCGTATTTTTTAAGCGGGTAATTTTTTTCTGCAATAGCTGCAACGTTTAAAACCTTCTCATCCACGATGAGTAAAACACTACTATTCGGCAGTTACATGTATTTTTTTCCCCCTTATTTCAACATATGTCCCTTCCGCCGCATGCCAGATAAAAATCAGCTTTCACAGCAGAACTCCAGTTACGTCCGTTGCTTCCTACATCGATAAGAAACATATCGCCTTAATTTAAGGACATCCGCTCCACAGGCTTCACAAGCAGGATCAATAACTCCTTAAATCATTATTTTCAATTGAAAACGTTATCTCAAAAAGGAAGTTTCAAATTGAAAACCTTTCGTGCAGCGATTTTCATTTCATGCAACTTAATATCATTCAAGATTTTTAAAGAAGTATACAGTAAAAAGCCGTCAAAATGATAACAAGAGGCCCATGGGCCACATCACTCACCTAAGCACTGTAGCTTGGAAAAAAGCAGATATCAGTTTATTATTGAAAAGTTTAAAACCAAAAGTGGTTCCAACTAATCCTTAAAGGGAAGAGGGTATGATATGAACAAACTTGAATCTACACTAAGTAAGGATGCTTGCATATTTCTGTGTAGGTCTCACTATATATGCTTGTAAAATGACTTTAGTGTTAAGTAGTTTGATCAAGAGTTATGTTATGTAGATGAACTATTATGTTTATTTAGGATTAATGACATCATGAGCCATCATTCAGTATATATACACTTTGTACATGTGTACTTTATAACTGTTGTTTATTATTGTACTTTGTTCTTTGCAGATATCACTGCTGCCGTTTTGGTTTAATAACATTACAATAAAGTGTTGAACCTTCTAAAAGTCTTGTCACTTGGCTACAAAAGGTAAACATAATGCATCCATCCTCAATGCTTATTTTTTAGAAAAAATCAAGGAAGCAACTAAAATCAATGCAGTTAAACTTCGAATTAGATTAGTTTACATGACTATTAAAAATTTTTATTTTCAAGCTTCTGAATAAAACTCTTATAAATCTAATCAGCTGTCCTAAACAACTGTATTTTTTGTTTTATCTAATTCGAACATCTAAATTAGGTTTAAAAAATCTGAAAAGTTTAATAATATCACTTATCATATAAAACTGAGTCAAAAATATCTTTTTATACCAGACATCTCTTTATTATATTTTTACAGGCAATTTAAACCCTTTTCAATCCTATCCATGAATAAAAAAAATGAAATACATTTAAAAGTGTAAATCCATGATTATACTGAAACCAATAACTGGATATTCAAATACACTATTAAACTAGAGGTACTGTGAGCAATGAGCTCACTAAATGATAACCCCCGCCTCCCATATGAATATAATGGCAGTGTCCATGTTTTGCTCTGGAAAATCCAAAATATATGTCAGATCAAAAACTAAAATAAGAGGTGCACAATGGCAATATGTAATGAAGATTCTCTGAAAGTTTCATTAAATTTCCTTCAGTGGTATGAGAGGAGTTGCGGATAAGAGATGGGTACCCCAAAGCGTAAAAGACGGACGGACGGAAATACAGATTACTATATACCCTCCCACTTTTCAAGCGGGGGGTATAATGAAAAGAGGAACGCTAACAGTCAAACACCATGCAGCTGTGCATGATATGGAAGATATGGGGTCAAATACCAAGTACGCAAATAATTTTTTCATCAGACACCGACATGGAAAATAAAAACTTGAAAATATTTCCGCGAATTAAACTGATAATTGTTGCTAATTACATTTAACATCCTGTGGAACAGTTAAGATTGCCTACGGTCGCGGAGTTGCACATTCTTCCCCTCAGACCTTAGACAATGGCCCGGACATCCGTCAACATGCTTTTCTTATTTTGTCGACTTTTTAAAAATATGTAATTTAAACTTTCTTTGCAAAAAGGATTAAATGATTTAAGGTATTTTTCATTTTTTTTGCCTGTATGTTTGATTCAATTTAATGTTGTTTTTTTTTTAAAATTATTTGCTTATTTTTGTGTTTATAAGGATTTTACCCTCTTACTGTAATTTTGAACAAAGTACTGACAAGAGCATTTTCATACAAACATTGTCTCAATGCTTAGGTTTCATCTTGCAGTGCCAAATTTAATACACTATACATAAATTTAATTTGACTATATACTGCAAAACAAAGCGGAAACTAATCGTCTTTTCAATGATAAATTTCAATAGTAAACGGTTTGTTTGGATAAAAAAAAATAGGACCCTTGCCTGCACCATCACCTCACCTTTCTACCCCTGATGCATGTTTAGTTCATATGTTCTCTAGTACTCTCACTCTCTCAGTGCAAAATGGCGTATCTTCGCCTACCCTCCCCCTACATTGCACGTCTGTCATCACCTGAAATATATTGAGTATATTGGTTTATTTGTCTTTTTTTCATTACTTGGAAAATAATACAAATGATTTCAAAGAAGATATATCTAAATATGCTCCAATTACTAGTATTGCAAGACCGCTGCCTACCTACAGACGTGGATTTATTTCCTGCCCTGTTAATTTACTTGTAGGTTAAAATTAAAAAAAGAAATTAGATTTAACTTGAAAAACAGCTCAATTTTTCTCTCTAAAGAAAGTGATTTGTTTATATGACCTTGGTTTATAGGACCGGTCTCCACAACCCATAGTGTGTACCATTCAATGTTTAAAGTTCAAAAGAATATACATAAACGTCTATTTTACTACTTCAATTTACGTCATTGTACATTTCACAAGTGCTTGATTTCGATTGAAGACAAATGAAAATAAGTCGGCACTCTTAATTAAAGATTACAAAATCCAGAGAGCTGTTTTTTTCCTTTAAAACTTCCATGTTTTTGAAATACTATTAATCGTGTTTTGCAATTTACATCTATACGGTTGTTTATATCTAATTTACTTAAGGAATAAATGTTTCATTTTTTGGTTTCATGATGTGATCAATCGATTGGCTTGCATGATAATTTGCATAAATTAGTTTTGTTGTTTCATTAGTGTCAAAGTATAAAAGTTTTTTTTATAATGTATCGTCATTCTAGGTAAAAATGTATCTTATTAAATCTTTTAAAATTAGATAATCGAAATACGATGGGCAGTTAAGTAATGAGAGAGAGAGGTATTAAAATGGCCTTTTTGTCGTAATAAATGTTTTTGCTTATTTGAGGAATAACTGTCTTATTTTTCGAATTCATGAAGTTATCAATTTGGCTTGTGTGATAATTTGCATAAACGCCGAAGGCGTTTATGCATAAAATTATCACACAAGCCAATCCATTGATCATGATCATCTTCATGAATTCGAAAAATCTGACAGTTATTCCTTATATTTACATGCTTTGATTCCGCCAATCCACGGGCTCCAAGCCTGCTTCTCTCTAGGTGTTGTCCCGCCCTGCACGTGGTTTTTTTTTTTTGGAACCGCGCCAAAACATTCATGAGGAAATCAATTACATTTACAATTGGTAATTTTATCTCGGACAAAGACATTGGAAATGTAAATACTTGCATATTAAACTTCTTTCTGACACCGGAAAAAATGAGTTCATTTTTGTTTATGACATATTTTCCGGTGATGATAGAAGCTTTAATAAGTGTGTTTGTTAAAGAAAGTAGTTAGTGTACAGATCTGCTTCGATGTTAACCACACAATGATTGTTATTTCGACTAAAAGCAACTTTCCGGTTGAAAGTGTGCCCCTGCCTTAAGTACATGTATACATACGACCGTACAGTGTATATCTTTAAGTACATGCCATAATTGAGTTTTAGATCAATTAATATATAGCGTACAGTGTATTTTCTGGTCATCATGGTGTAGTGTTTGTGGACTAAAGCAAAATGGAGAGAGTGATGCCAGTTGACTTTGCAACGCTGATTTCATGGAGAGGGCTTTCTGTTTGGATGGTGATAATGCGGGTATTGTTGCTTGCGCTAGTACGAAGAAGCGCGTGTTACAACGTTGATACAGAACAACCGTTGATTTTTGTTGGAAAATCTGAATCTTATTTTGGAACAACGGCTGAAATTGTTATAGATTCTCAAAAATGGTAAGATCTTAATATCAACAATAAGTGTTGTGTTGTGTATATTTAATTATACTTTTATAAATTGACCTCAATGATAGTTGTTTTAATTTGTACTCCTTCATGTATATGTAGTTCAAAAGCAACAATAGTTTTTCAATCAGAAAAATGAATCATTAACAGTTTTTTTTAAGGATCAATAGATCAGTTATTATATACAACAACATGTTATATGTTCATCGTATATATATTTTCTCTTTTTCTTTCTCTCTCAAAAAATATACATTGATTATTTATCTCTAATTTTTTCAATAATAAATTGAAACTTAATGTGTTAACAATAACTGTTGAAGGAAATATATCTCTAGCCAGTGAACACTGTATTTATGTTCTCCTGTGTATCGTGGTTATCACTTGTATAGGGAACTGCTATTTCAATGTGACAAATAGTCAAAAAAATTTGCAAAATTCATCCAGCTGCACATGGTCGTTGACATCTCTGTTAAGCAGTGTATAAAAAATGTAAGCAGTTTATAATTTTATCATCCTTAATATTTTAAAAAAACAAGTTCCGGTAAAGAACATCTCGATATTCGAGCTTTAAAAAGCCCTTATCTCACAATTAATATATAATTATATGTTACATATGATAAGCAAAAGAACCGGAAGTTTGTAAGAGTTCAGCAGGGAATACCGGAAGTTTTTGCAGTATGCCCTCTTAAACATGTATGGTGTACATTGAAAAAAAATGCATGGGCGTGTATGTTTTTTTAAAGCAGTGAAAAGTTTAAAATTATTTGTTGTAAGGAAAATGTTAATTTCAATTAAGGTTTAGGTTTTCAAATTTGCGTTGTATGATAGATATTGGGCCTGGGTAATAAGAAATCTTTTCTTCTAGGACCAAACAAACATATTATAATGCATACAAAAATAAGATTTGCTCATAAAATATGGTAAAGATTGCCAGCAGATAGAATTGTCAACTAAGGTCATGATGAGGTTTCGTGCAATCATCTATTGCTACATCTGACCTTGTTTAATAACTTTATACGGTCTCAACAACAGTAGTGTTCGAACCCGCGATTCCTTCTGCGACTCTCTTTAACGACTGCACTTAGCGGTCAACTCGGCCGGTTGATTGCAAAATAGATATTGTTGGTATGATGTGGATGCATTTCATCTATATGGAGTACAATTATATTCGTTATAATATGAATTTTCATTAATTAACATGATTAACAAGTGTTTGTTAATTATTGAGTTATTACAGGATCCTCGTTGGTGCAACAAAAGACAATTTCACAGACAAACCGGAAATTCCATTTCCTGGAAACGTTTATGCATGCCCAGTTGATTTTCTAAACTCCAACTCAAACTGCACAGTACTACCAAATCTAAGAACATCAGGTATGAGCTTAAGCTCTTTTGAGCTACAAGTTGAGTTCTCTCCTGTTAAAGTATACATACAGGTGTTTCAAATTAGAAGGTTGCTTTTAATGTTTTTCATAATTTTTAGCTAGTTATACATAAGAATAGGCAAGATACCAAGGGGCTATGTAGGTCCCTGAGATACTTTATACATTATTGAAACGCACCACTTTTTAGTTCACCTGAACAATAGGCTCAATTGAGTTTTTCTGATCAAAAGTTGTCCGTCTGTCGTTGTCGTTGTTATCATCGTCGTTGTCGTAAACTTTTTCACATTTTATCCACTTCTCAAGAACCACTAGGCCAATTTTAACCAAAGTTGCCATAAGGTATCGTAATGTGAAAGGGGTTCAAGTTTGTTCAAACGAAGGACCACACCTTTTCCAAGGAAATTAGTGAAAAATTGATGGCATCCTTTAAAAGTCTTCTTCTAAAGAACAATTGGGTCAGGAATGATGAAACTCATGGTGAATCATCCTCATGGCTCCCAAAGGTAGGGTTGTTTTTTCTATTTACATATCATAATATAATAAAGCACCACCTTCATATGAAATTACCACAGCATAGTATAATAAAGCACCACCTTCATATGAAAAAACACAGCTTAATATAATAAAGCACCACCTTCATTTGAAATAAACACAGCATAATATAATAAAGCACCACCTTCATATAAAGTAACCACAGCATAATATAATAAAGCACCATCTGCTCACGAAATAGCCACATAAGGCAGCTATTGCGTTTCATACCTAGGGTTAGGGCTTAGCAATACTATGAAAATTCAATTTGTAAAAAAAAAAGTCATAGTCAAAAAATATGTAAGCATCCTTTAAGTTAGTTTTTGTCCCCCGCTTGAAAAGTGGGGGATATTAATTTGGTGAGCAGTGTGGTCCATGGTAACGCTTTCGTTTCCACACGATATCTCGAGAACCCTTTGAGCTTTTGCAATGAAATTTAGCATACCAACTCCCTATGGACTAAAATATTGATTTTGAGGTCAAAAGGTCAAAGGTCAAGGTCATAAATAAGCAAATTCTGTCTGTTAAAACACTTTCGTTTCCACACGATATCTCTAGAACGATTTGAGCTATTGCAATGAAATTTTACATAACAACTCCCTGTGGCCTAATGAATACCCCTATTGATTTTGAGGTCAAAAGGTCAAAGTTCAAGGTCGTAAATTTATACATTTTAACTGTCTGTGTGTAACACTGTCATTTCCGGGTGAAAATTTCAGGAAGATTTTGAGCTTATGCAATGTATTTTATTCCCTAACCTCTCTCGCCCCTCTCAAAGTGCCCCGCCCCGTTTGTTTTATTTAGTATTTATAGTATTACATGTCGCTATTTTTAGCGCAGGGGCATGAGGAGAGTTATTGCGTATAAAACAGGTTCTCGGCGGACTTTATGTTCTTATTACGTCTTTTAGAACTGTTTAATAAAGGCTAAATAAATCAAACACCATGGATTGTGTAAAATTTTGACAATACCGAACATGAATATATACATGTATGTGACTTTGAACAGTTCTGCATATACTTGACATTGCGTAGAGCGATTCCGTGGTCTAGTGGTTATGTCTATCGCTTCACATGTGAAAAAAAAATGTCTATCGCTTCACATGTGAGAGGTCCCGGGATCGAATCCCGGTCGATCCTTTCTTCTTTTTTTTTTAAATACTTTTTTTTTTTTTTTTACTAAATGATAGTATTCATGCAGCATGTGAAATGAAAAATTTATGAGGTTATAAAATCATCATTACAGTGTGATAAATATTCCATATAAAAAGAATCTTCTATACACATAATAAAGAATAAGCAATCAAATCTTTATATGCATATTGACATACATGTATTTTGTTTGCCTCAGTATACATGTATACATTTAATAATTCTACAAATTCAGTTAGGGGAATCCGACTTTTTCCCTAAGCGGGGGACACGAATTCTCTGAATTAGCTTGTTTTCCTAGCCAATGCTCAGGTGAGCAGTGTGGCCCATGGGCCTCTTGTTTATTATAATTTTAGCTCAAAATTTCACATTATGTATAATGTATGAATATTTTTTGTCTTTAAACTTTGTTTGATTAAAAACTTAATTAGAACAATTCAAAGTTAACCTTGAACTCTCAGTAAGGCGAGGCATTCTGGACGTTACATAATTAGCGTCTGAAATTTACCCAGTGAAAATGTCAAAGAGTGTAGTAGCAAATATATTCTAACATTGTCTCGTACGGCAAAGAGGTGGGGCTTAAGTCGTCTCATCGTTGTTAACTATAATTTAAAGGTCTGATGTTATTGATTTCTTAACCAGAGACAATCTATTAGCCATTTGACAGACGCTAATTACGTAGTGTCGAGAATACCACGCCTTACTTACTAAACGACTAGTTTTAACTTTTAAATAAGATAGAATAAGCCTTCACCAGCATTAGTTATGTGCATCAATTTTAAGACTTACAAAAGAATTTGATATACAGCAATCCAAATACAGCTTGATAGAGGTCTGTAGCAACGGTTTTTCATGGAGGGAGGGGGAGAGTGGGATCCGAAAAAAAGAGTACTACAGAGCTGTGCTACACGTGTACCATCAAATCTATTTTCCAATGATAAATTTCTTCCGTATAAATCCAGAATAGATGTCAAGTCCCAGCAGTTATGGGTTACAGTGGGTTGGTTTTAATGATAAAACTAAAGGCTAATCGGAGATAAAATTTTACAATTTTCCTATGAGAGTACTATCAGTCAAATAAGGCAGATCATTGTAGAAAATGCTATACATGAATATTGTGTAAATTTAATTCTGAAATTGAAATTCGGTTAGAAACACATGCATATGGTCCACGTATTGCAGTCCACGTATTGCAGTCCCTTTTTAAAAGGACAGCAACTTGTTTTGTATATATGTTGAACTTGTATTGAAATGTCATCCGTTAAGGGGGCCACAAAACATAGTCGAGCTCATTTAAATTTTATGGCCAACATGCCAGGAATACTTATACAACTAGATTGCGGGAATTTATTTTAAAAAGGAAACTAATACGTGAAAATTAATCCGTCTTTAAAAAATATGAATTATGGGTGCCTATATTAATTAAAAACGAATTTCACT
Organism: Saccostrea cuccullata; assembly: GCF_032062105.1. Classification (NCBI taxonomy): domain Eukaryota; kingdom Metazoa; phylum Mollusca; class Bivalvia; order Ostreida; family Ostreidae; genus Saccostrea; species Saccostrea cuccullata. The sequence goes on along the minus strand of NW_026933584.1, from coordinate 30,829 downwards.
CGCAGGAAAACATCTTTTGGTCAATTGCAATCACTTTCCTTAGTTTTGATTTGAGACAAATCATTTTCTCTCGTAAATATATATTTGTAGAAGCTTATGCTAATGTATCAGAAGGTGTTTTTGAAGAATCTGATCAGATGTTAGGAGCCAGCATTATTGTGCCAGAAAATTCAGCAAAACCAATTAAGGTAAACGAATTGCTTATTCACGTTATTGTAGACTGGTTTTTGAACAAGCTCGAATTCATTATTTGGACATAACAAACAGTATTCGAGCTAAAAATCCGTTTAACATAACAAAGAGGAGCGGAGCAAACACGGACCTCCAAAACATCAGAAGTAGGATCAGATGCCATGGAGGAGTGAGCACCCCTTGCCGACCGGTCACACCCGCTGTGTGCTACTTCTCGTGATTGGGAATTTAACTTATTTTCTAAAAATAATCTTTAAGATTTTTGTTTTTGTTCTTTAATAGATTTGTGCTCCGAAATGGAAGAATTTGCGATTCTTTAGACCGGATGCTGAGGGAGACAATACTTACCAGGTCACCGGAAATTGTTTTGTTTTGAATGACAGATCGGATCTTATAAACACCGCCAAGACCCTAAGCTTCCGGATCCCCAAGGATGATTTTGATTATTACAAAGCGCCTCTAATAGGGTTTTCTATTGCCGATACAAAGGTAGGATTTATGCATCTGTAGTCGAAGATTCGAAGGCATAATTATATTTTTAGCTATGGCCAAGATGGATTTTGTTCTTACTGAAGTGGAACAAATTTCGAGTAATTAAAAATTCCAAATATTTGACATTTTCTTGAAATTATAAAGGGCACTGAATAAATCAGAAGGAAAAGAATTAAGAAGTATTAAATTAGGAAACAAATGTTGAGGAACATCCACAGGTCTAAAACATAATTCTTTATGTTTTTCCTTAACATGTATAACCTGTATCAGAACGCTCATGGAAAGTATATTTCGTTTGTTTATCATAAATTTCAAATATTTTTTGATTACAGATACGCGTTTTTGACACCCTTTATGGTGCCCCTAATATTGGAAGGGGTTCAACAGGTAGGATACACTTAATTGGTAATATAACTTATTAAAATTCAAAACATCCCGTTGGAAATGTTTAAAGGTAGTAGGTTCAAATCTGTTTTGACGGAAAGGGACTAATAAATTTTCCTGTTGATCTAAATGAGATTGAAATAACTTTTTGCAGGGGGTCTATTGGCAAAGAATGATGGTAATGTAAGAAACGCAAAAAGTATGAAATTAGAAGTGGAAAGGTCAAAGGTTGTACAGGACACTTATTTAACTGGATCACTATTTGGTAAGTTTTTTTTTCTTACCAAAAAAAAAAAAAAAAAAACCTGAATGATTAAATACTATATATTCAGTTCACTTTTGAGAAGCGCCGACTTTTGCACCCTTTACGCTATTTTCGGAAATACGACATTGCTTATATTTAAGGACAGAAGATACAAACAAATTTTTTCTTTGGATTAGATTTGAAAGCATGTCACAAGTTTAGAAAAGTGGATAAATCTTAGAATTTTTCCTCCTAAGAAGTGAAAAATGAAATAGACTTGGAAGACATTACTAATATTTCAATAAAAAAAAACAAATATAGACAAATAACACTGAGTAAAGGTTTACAGATGAAAACAAATTTCAGAATATGTTACCTTGGTGCTAAAAGTGTAATACAAACTTTAGAAAAATGTACCAAGCCAGGTGAATTTATGAGGAAATACAAAATTACAAAAAATCAGCAATAAATCATAGGCTGATTTTTACCATTTTGCTTTTCCTTATAAAATTCACCTGGCTCGGTATATTTTTCAAAGTTAAAAATACACTTTTAGCACCAAGGTAAAATATTCTGAAATTTGTTTCCATCTGTAAACCTGTACTGAGTGTGTTTTGTCCATATTTGTAATTATATTGAAAATAAAATATTACTAATATTTTCCAAGTCCATTTAATTTTACAGTTCTTAGGAGAAAAAATTCTAAGAATTATCAATTTTTTTGAACTTGTGACCTGATATTAAGTCTCTTCCAAAGAGAGTTTGTATCATCTGTCCTTAAGAATATATTTATATTGCATATCCACTGCTCTCTCCCACTATGAACATGTCGACATCACCTGCGTTCACAACTGCTTCTACTATGAGTGCAATTGCTATATCACACTCGTGTAGAACAAGCTCTACTATACTTATATACAGTGTTGAGAAGTATATATATGAAATGTTTCGTAAGAGGAATAAATACAAGTTTTTAATAATATTCTTTTTAAAAAAATTCAGAATATTTAAAACTGCTGATTTATATCTTTAAGAATTCAATTTTGGTCAATATATTTAATTGTATAATAAAACTTTTTAAAAATTGTAGAGAACTACCATATTTATATTTTTTTGTATCATGCATATCTGTACAAAGAACGATTACTTCACTCTTGGGTAATAACATTCAGAAAGAGAAAATTTCTTTAACTAGCATATCTATTTCAAGAATGATTTCAGCTACTAAAAATAAATAGAAAAACTAAAAAAAAAATCATAGAAAAGCATTCTGGAGTTATAATCATTATAAAAGCATTCCCATTTTTCATCATAGTGTTAAATAATAAATTTTTGTCAGAGGGTTTCAATAACGTTGACCGATGACGTCAAAACTGCATCAAAACAAAAATTAAGTGAATGTGATGACGGCGCTGCTTGTATCCAGATAACTGTGTTTGAGAGGGAAACACTTTATAGAATGTTTGTGATTTATTAGAGAAAAGGAGCATTGATCAGGTGTACTGATTTTAAAGCCGTATGATTTTCTTTACTGAAGACAAGAAGCTGCGTCCTTATGTAAGTCAGGATTTCCTCTGATATTCTTGAAAAGCATCAAAGAATGCAAAAATAAGTAATAAACAACGATTATTGATTGAAGATGGCATTATGAATAGCAATAGTTCTGCTGGCATACTTTCCATGATGTGCTAGCGCGCATCATGGAATATGCCAGCAGAGCAATTGCTAATCATAACGCCATGTTCACTGAATAACGTTGTTTATTTCTTAAATAATTTAAGAAAACCGTACAAGAGTGGCTATAGGTTTAATTTTAAGTACAACTAGGGCTAATTGTAACGGGGACCGTTACAGATGTTCCCCAAACGCTCCCCAACTCCCTTTTGGTGCCATATTCCCTGTAAGTTCTATTAAATAAGACATACTTTATGCAATTTAGACTTAAACAACGTTTTCCAAGAAGAATACAAAATATATTAAAATCTTAGCATTACACGCGTGCTCATGTGAATGCCTGTGCGTCATGACCATTTCATCTTGTGTACACTATCTATATATTTTAATATACTTAATATCAAAGCATTTAATCCAGAAGTATTAAAAAAATACACTCATTTAAGCGTATTTTTAATTTTACTCATTTCACGTGCACACACGTGCATGCATGTGGATGATGACCATACCTTCTTGTAGGAGTTCATTATGTCTATCTATATTCTAAATCCCATCCTGTTTGGTTGAAAAACAAGGGAGTTATAGCCATTTAAAGTTTAAGCCAATCAGATTGCTGCGCACGTGCATGCGCATGTTTACATGATAATTGTTATATATCCTATTGTAGGACATCCTAAAGTATGTCTATGTTTTAAATTTCATCGCATTTCGTCAAAAAACAGAAAAGATACTGGGATTTTTGTTTCAGCCAATCAGAGCAAAGCGCACGTGCATGCATGTGCATGATGACCATACCTTCTTGTAGGAGTTCATTAGGTCTGTCTATATTCTAAATCCCATCCTGTTTGGTTGAAAAACAAGGGAGTTATAGCCATTTAAAGTTTTAGCCAATCAGATTGCAGCGCACGTGCGTGCGCGTGTTTTCATGACAACTGTTATATATCATATTGTAGGACATACTAAAGTATCCCTATGTTTTAAATTTCATAGCATTTGGTCAAAAAACAGAAAAGATATTGAGATTTTTGTTTCAGCCAATCAGAGGGCAGCGCACGTGCATGCGCGTGAGTTCGTGCTAATTTGACAGTGTCACATTATCTACACTATTAAGATATCTTTATATAATGAGTTTCAAATCATTTCATTAAAAAATGTAAAAGTTATAGCTATATTAAGTATATCAGTCATTTCACTCTTATCACGCGCGCGCACGTGCATGCGTATGCGTGCAAAATGACCTTCGTTCCGCACACCTACACTACACACCTATTAACCCTAAAAAGGTTTTAGGTCAGTTGGGTGAACAGTTTCTGAGAACACTCGCGGACAAAAAAGTACCGGAGAACAAAGAAGAAAAAAAAGAATAATAATAATAATAACTAGTGCTAATTGTAACGGGGACCGTTACAGATGTTCCCCAAACGCTCCCCAACTCCCTTTTGGTGCCATATTCCTTGTAAGCTTCATTGAATAGGACAAAATCTATGCATTTGAGACTTTAACAATGCCAAGTTCAATCAAATTTTAGCATTGCACGCGTGCGCATGTGAATGCATGTGCGTAATGACCATATCATCTTGTCTACACAATCTATACATTTTAATATACTTAATATTAAAGTATTTAATCCAAAAGTATTTAAAAACACGCTCATTCAAGTGTATTTTAGATTTAACTCATTTCACGTGCACGCACGTGCATACATGAGCATGATGTCCATATCATCTTGTAGACGTCCATTACATCTCTCTATGTTCTAAATCCCACTCCGTTTGGTTGAAAACCAAAGCAGTTATAGCTGTTTAAAGTTTCAGCCAATCAGATTACAGCGCAAGTACACGCACGTGTATGCATGTGCATGGCGACCATATCATGTTATAGAAGTTTATTATATCTATCTATGTTCCAAATCCCATCCTGTTTGGTTGAAAACCAAGGGAGTTATAGCTATTCAAAGTTTAAGCCAATAAGATTGCAGCGCATGTGCATGCACGTGATTTTATGACAAATGCTTTATATCATGTTGTAGAATATATTAATGCATGGCTAAGTTCCAAATTTCATAGGATTTCGTCGAAAAACAAGAATGATATAGATACTTTAGTTTCAGCCAATCAGAGCAAAGCGCACGTGCATGCGAGTGAGATCTTGCTATTTTGACCATGTCATCATGTCTATACTACTAATAAATAATTAAATTATGAGTTTCAAAGCATTTCATCAAAAAATAAAAAAGTTACGGCTATATCTATTATATTGGTCATTTCACGTGTTGCACGCGCACGCTCTTGCAAGCACGTGCGCGCAAAATGACCTTGATTCCACAAATCTACATAACATGTCTACTGACCCTAAAAAGGTTTTACCTACATCGGATGAACAGTTTACAAGATCACTCCCGGACAAAAAAGTACCCAGGAAGAAGAAGAAGAATAATAATAATAAGAAACAGAGTAAAAACAATATGTTCCCCAACTTCGTTTGGGGAACATAACTAGTGCTAATTGTAACGGGGACCGTTACAGATGTTCCCCAAACGCTCCCCAACTCCCTTTTGGTGCCATATTCCATGTAAGCTTCATTAAATAGGACAAAATTTATGCATTTGAGACTTTAATTATCAACGCTAAGTTCATTTAAATTTTAGCATTGCACGCGTGCGCATGTTAATGCATGTGCCTAATGACCATATCATCTTGTCTACATAATTTATAAATTTTAATATACTAAATATTAAAGTATTTAAACCAAAAGTATTAAAACATACGCTCATTCAAGTGTATTTTTGATTTAACTCATTTCATGTGCACGCACGTGCATACATGAGCATGGTGACCATATCTACTTGTAGAAGTCCATTACATCTATCTATGTTCTAAATCCCACCCCGTTTGGTTGAAAACCAAGGGAGTTATAGCTGTTTAAAGTTTCAGCCAATCCGATTACAGCGCATGTACACCCACATGTATGCATGTGCATTGTGGCCATACCTTCTTGTAGAAGTTTATTAAATCTATCTATGTTCCAAATCCCATCCTCTTTTGTTGAAAACTAAGGGAGTTATAGCTATTTAAAGTTTAAGCCAATCAGATTGCAGCGCACGTGCATGCACGTGTTTTCATGATAATTGTTATATATCATGTTGTAGGATATCTTTATGCATGGCTATGTTCAAAATTCCATAAGATTTCTTTGAAAAACAAGAAAGATATAGAGACTTTAGTTTCAGCCAATCAGAGCGAAGCGCACGTGCATGCGCGTAAGATCTTGGTATTTTGGCCATGTCATACTGTCTATGCTACAAATATATCCTTATATTTTGAATTTCAAAGCATTTCATTACAAATGTAAAAAGTTACGCTTATATCACTAAAACCGGTTATTTCACGTGTTGCACGCGCGTGCTCTTGCAAACACACATGCATGTACGTGCTTTTATGAAAATTCTTGTTAATCATGCTGTAGATCTTCATAATTTGTGACTAAGTTCAAAATTTCAAATGATTTTGACAAGAAACAAGAAAGATATTGAGACTTTAGTTTCAGCCAATCAGAGCGAAGCGCACGTGCATGCGCGTGAGATCTTGCCATATTGACCGAGTCATCTTGTTTATACTACTAATATATCCTTACATTATGAGTTTCAAAACATTTCATCAAAAAATAGAAAAGTTACGACAGTATACATTATATTGGTCATTTCACATGTTGCACGTGCGCGCTCTTGCAAGCACGTGCGCGCAAAATGACCTTCGTTTGGCAACTCTACATAACATGCCTAATGACCCTAAAAAGGTTTCACCTAAGTCGGATGTATAGTTTACAAGATCACTCGTGGACAAAATTTTCCCAGGAAGAAGAAAAATAATAATAATAATAATAATAATAATAATAAGAAACAGAGTAAAAACAATATGTTCCCCAACTTCGTTTGGGGAACATAACTAGTGCTAATTGTAACGGGAACCGTTACAGATGTTCCCCAAACGCTCCCCAACTCCCTTCTCGTGCCATATTCCCTGTAAGTTTCATTAAAGAAGGCAAAATCTATGCATTTAAGACGTAAACAACGTTTTCCCAAATGTATACCAAGTATTTCAAATTTAAGCAATGCAGGCGTGCGCATGTGATTGCATGAGCGTTATGACGATATCATCTTGTCTACACTATTTTACTCATTTGCACGTGCACGCACGTGCATGATGACCATACCTTCTTGTAGGAGTCCATTATGTCTGTCTATGTTCTTAATCCCATCCTGTTTGGTTGAAAAACAAGGGAGTTATAGCCATTTAAAGTTTAAGCCAATCAGATTGCAGCGCACGTGCATGCGCGTATTTTCATGACAATTATTATATATCATATTGTAGGACATCTTAAAGTATGCTTATATTTTAAATTTCATACCATTTCGTCAAAAAACGGAAAAGATATTGAGATTTTTGTTTCAGCCAATCAGAGCGAAGCGCACGTAAATGCGCGTGAGTTCTTGCTAATTTGACAGTGTCACATTATCTACACTATTAATATATCCTTATATAATGAGTTTCAAAGCATTTCATCGGAAAATGTTAAAGTTATGGCCATATTAAATATATTAGTCATTTCAGTCATTTCACGCGCCCGCACGTGCAGGCGTATGCGCGCAAAATGACCTTCGTTCCGCACACCTACACAACACACCTATTAACCCTAAAAAGGTTTTAGCTCAGTTGGGTGAACAGTTTCTGAGAACACTCGCGGACAAAAAAGTACCGGAGAAGAAATAAGAAGAAAAAAGAATAATAATAATAATAATAAGAAACAGAGTAAAAACAATATGTTCCCAAACTTCGTTTGGGGAACATAATAAGAAACCGAGTAAAAACAATATGTTCCCAAACTCCGTTTGGGGAACATAATAACGTGTTTAACGGTATTCAATCAACAGAAAGAAAATTGGAGGCAGAGTGATACATGATTAGTTAAAATATTTCTTCTTTCTTTCTCATTTTTTGAGAGAAACGTATGAGGATAAAAACACTATGGAAGGAAAAATTTGCAAGAGTTGGCCAGATGGGAGCCAGTGGGAGATTGCGTCAAGATTAGGATTCGTTCCCTTCCTATAATAACGTAAAATGTGCTTTGACATGATTTATTGTATGGTTTAAATAAATGTTAGGCTAAATATCTATATAATCATAAAGCTTTCGTATATTGTCCTACTGTAAAAATAAGCCGTCTATTATAAAAGTCAGCTCCTCTCGCAATAGTCGACATTCCTGATTGCAGTAAGTGTAACCATTGAATTAAGTTGTATTTGTTCATGTCTGTAAAAAAAAATTATAATTACTGATTATGATCAATCTAACACTTATAAATTGATATATATTTACTCGATATCCCTTTAACTTAGCCTAGACTTAAAAAAAATAATCCCACAAGAAGCTCAAGTACAAGCATCTAATAAATAAATTATTGATAATATTAATGCATTCATTTTTAGGATACAGTATTGCACCGGGTAATTTAGGAGGGGTTACCCAAGACAAAATTAATTTCCATTTCGTTGTCGGCGCTCCGGGATTTAGTAACAAGAATGGAGTTATTGGGGCTGTAAGTAAATACAGTGAAACCTGTCTAATCCGAATGCTGTGTATTCCGAAATCCTTCCTAATATAAGGTAATATGTTAGTTCCTAACAAGGAAATACATTTTTCTATTTCTACTGATTTCTAAGCGAATGTTTTTAGTTTTCAGTTTTGCAATTCGGAACTGCCTTTCAACAAGTCAAGCAGATTGAAGGAATGCAGGTAAATGGAGTAAATTCATCTATTCATTCCAATTCAAATATTCTAAAACATTGTATTTATTTTAAATAAAGCATCATAATATTGATTAAAAATTAGGTTGGAGGTGGATTTGGTCAAACACTGTGTATTGCTGATGTGAATGGCGATAAAAACGATGAGATCCTGGTCGCGGCACCAAATTGGTTTTCTATGGGTGACCAGGGAAATCAAGTGATTTATGACGTCGGAGTAGTTTATGTATATTATGGCACTGGATCAGCATCGGTAAGATAAAATTCATGTTTAATTGTATTTATTTAACTTAGAAATATAAGGAAAATATTAAAAGCAACACGCAAATGATGTTTATAGCATTTATATTTTTAATACCAGTATAATAGTTTCATAATGGTACTTTCTCTGAGATATTCAATCCTCTCTATAACCTTTATATAAATAAATGCTGATCCAGCAATAAATGATGTCTGTTAACAATATTTCATGAATAAATTATTCATCAATTGGTTCCGGCTTTTTTTTAAGTGTAGATAACTCGTTCCATTATTATAAGCTGCAATGCATTTACTTGTATGATAAAAATTAATAATAGAACAACATAAGCAAACGTGTATTTATTTTATCCTATTTGACATTCATCAAATAACTTTTATTAAGTACATGTATTCACTGTTGTAGATAATTGATGACACAGCACAAGAGATTCGCGGCTCTCTTGTACGATTCTCGAGATTCGGAACGGCAATTTCTAACATTGGTGATATAAACAAAGATGGATATAATGGTATGTCAAATAGTCATAACTGGTATAGAAATAAATTAAGGGGAGATTTTGTCTCCTTTTGACTATAAACAAAGATTGATATAAAGGTATTCTAATAGTCAAAACTGGTACAGTAATAAATTAATTGAGGTTTTTGACTAGCTCCTTCTATTCTCCTTTTCTTATTTTTAGTTTTTATTTATTATTTTAACTTTTTTTTATTAATCTGTCTTCTATCTTTCAATGCAAAGCATTTAAAAGATTTGTTTTGGTATAATTGTACAAACTTTTGATAGAAAAGGTAAACTAAGTTTAAAATATATAGGAGGCACCATAATTTTTGTGGATCAGGGCTGATGAAAATATTTCCTTTTCTGGTTGTCATAATAAAGATAGAACATTAAAGTAAGTTAAAAGTTTAAACCAATCAAAGACGTAAATGAATGTCATATTGTAAATAAAATCAACAATTATGGATTAAAAGTTTTCAAATAATCCATATATTTGAGAACGGAATACAAAGCATATAGTTACTAATAACTTACATTTCTTCAAAATATAAGAAAAGAAGAAGAAATTCGGATACGTAAATATCTGAGTCAATACCTTATTTGGTTATTTTATTAATAACAATTTGGTAGTATCGTCTGAAAAACTATATATCATTATGATAACATGAAAAAAAAAACATCTTTAGAATTAGAAATCAGATGATTGGCAACAGTATTTTTATAATTCTTAATGTCAAGGAAAAAGATGATGACCTTGACATTTTTTCCATCTTGAATCTATGAAAATTTCATTAATTTTTTAATATGAGATATAAAAACCCCTTCCATAGAGAAAAAAAAAAATCTCTGAAAAACTTAATTTGTTGAAATGGATTTTTGAAAATATGTTTTTTTTCTTAAAAGTATTAAGGCAGTTTGGCCAATTGTGAGAATGGAACAAATTTAAGTAAATCTAATTTAATTCAATTCAGGATATTTAATTAGTTATGAATTATTAATTAATTGTTAATTGTTTAAAACCAAGTCGACAATTTTTCAGCCATTTAAAGACGAAAAGTAAAGTTTATTAAAACGGTGATGAATGGATTTTGGTTTCAATGGTGAATCAAAGCGGAGCTACTCTTTATTAAATCCAGATATTTGTTTTGTTCAGTGAAATAATCAATATTTCAATGAAGTGCCCCAGAAACTTAGAAATACGAAAACCAATTTATTACTTAAGTTTAAAATTTTCCAATTCTTAACTATACAGATGATGTATTTGGAGATAACGAACAGTATTCAAGCTCAAAAGTCCATCAAACAATACAACATTGCAGCAGAGCAAACACAGATCTCCAAATCATCAGAGGTGGGATCAGGTGCCTTGGAGGAGTGAGAATTCCTTACCAACCCGTCACATCTGCCCTTTGCTTTTTGTCATGATCTGGATGTAAAGGAAAAATCCGTTGACGAAGTGTGTATATAATGGCCTAACAATTTGTATGAAAAGCGTCAGTCAGCTATCACTTCTGCAGTCAAAGAGGCCTCTTTCTTTTGTAAAATCAATATATTTTTTGTTAACTAGATATAGCAATAGGAGCTCCGTTTGAGAACAAAGAGGGGGCTGTGTATATCTTCAATGGAGGGAAGACAAGATTAGAAGACATGTACTCACAGAAAATAATAGGATCCCGTGTAAAGACAGGACTTCAGGGATTTGGATGGTATATATCAAGAACAGCAAGGGATTTAGATGACAATTTGCATAATGGTAAACATTTCAAAATTCAAATTACAAATCAGTGATTGCGGTGTTTCTTTTATTTTATCTTAAGATTTCGATGCTAGTATCTACAGAAATTTGTTTAATTAATGTATTTGTAGATTTCGTTGTGGGTGCCTACAGATCAGACACCGCTGTGTTGCTAAGGACCAGAAATATCATTGATGTCAACTGTGAAATATCATACACACCAGATCCCATTCCACTGAACTCGAGTGGAACTTTCTGCAATGTTGATTTCAATCCATGTTTCAATGTCTCACTTTGCTTCAATTTCACTGGGGAAGGAATTAATAAAACAAGTAAGCAAGAAGTAGTAAAATGAAATTGATCATTCTTTATTTTGATAAAAGATTTTTTTTATTTTCACACATAGTAATCATAGAAAAGGAAGATGGCTACTTTGCTTCACAGACTGAAACTTTGCTTCATGATTAAAAAAAATAAAACTAAAAGGTAAAAGGAATAAAAAGATATAGTTAACAGAAGTAGTCTTTTGATGAATGAATTAATTTTACAGGGAATTAACATATAACCCATCTCAGGGTTGCATTTTGACAACTTATGTGAAATAACAATCTAAGTATTTTTATTTTAATGTAAATTTAGATACAGAATATCCCATCACCTTCAACAAAACAAGGAGCATATCGTAATGTGACCAGTCATTTAGGAATACTTAATCGTAGAAGTCATCTGATACCTCTCTTTTTTAAAAGGATCCCTGCATGTGTTAAGACATGTTAACAAATCCGTACTGCTTTTAATTTTTTCAAAGACGGAATTTTCTTTGTTATATTACAATTCACCCTTTTTTAATTCAACAACTAAATAAAGTTGTAGTCTGTGATCTAATTAAGCATATGATTTGAATCACGTGTAAGTCTTTTTGTATGATATTGTAGAGAAAACGTTTGACAGAGTTTGATAAATAACAAAGTGACCCATTATAGCTCGTATTTTCGTTAGACATTGATTTTTCCATAACCATTGATGCCAATGAGACGAGGAAAAGGGCAGCAATGACAAATGGGAGTCACAGATTTGAGGAACTAACTGTCCGTGACTTCACCATCTTTTCCTTCAAATCAAGTTGCTATTCCTTTGAACTTACAGTAGAGGTGAGTCTGTAAAGCCATTCCTAAAGTTAATTTGAAAGACAAAATATCAAGTACTATAAATCTCGTATTTTCGAGGGGTCAAATTTTCGTGGTTTGAGGAATAAATTAGGCTTCGTTGAGATTTATTTTCTTGGATCAATAATGGTCAAGTTGTAATTTATGAGAAAAATTACAATTCAGGTAGGAAAAAATTTTGTTGGTCTTCTCATACCTCGAAAACCACGAAAATTAAAACACAGCAAAAATTTGTGATTTCACACTCAGTATGATATATATTTTTTTTATTCAGATATTCCTTATTTAATACGATAAAATAAAATATTGAATTTCTTTTTGTATACTTCATATTTCAGTTATATTTCATTGAAAGTTGAAGTGGAATCCTTTGTGCTATTAGTAATATCATTTCTTTTTCTTATTTATTAGAATATTGATAGAAGGTTTTTTCAAGTCATTGAAAGGCCAATTTCTCTAAGAGGAGATTATAATATAAGCAACATCCCTGTGGATCCTGGAACTGTTAAAGCCATTCTGAGAAGGGGTATTTCTGCATCTTTCTTTGGTCAGGTATTTAAAATTAACCAAACTTATAGCATAAACAAATTAAAGTTAAAGAACATTTTTTTCTTGTTAAGCTAAATACACGTATACAAGTTATGAACAATATTTTATTTGACGAATTTTTCAAATGATATTTACTTTGTATTAATATCTTTAAACCATTCTGGGTAATATTTTATGTAGACATCTAATATAAAAAAGAATATGTTCCTCAAACTTGTTAAATGGATGAAATGAAATTAAAGAATAATCTATTTTGGTTTCATGATTTGATCAATCGATTGACTTGCTTGATAATTTGATTGATTGATTGTATGTTGTTTAACGTCCCTCTCTGAGAATTTTTCACTCGTATGGAGACGCCACCACTTGCCGGTGGAGGGCTACAAATTTTTTAATATGCTCAGCACTCAGGGCCTTTGAGCAGTGAGGGATCTTTTTCGTGCCAGCACCTAGTGCGACACGGGGCCTCGGTTTATCCGGTCTCATCCGAAGGACCGGCCTCCACGTCCCATAGTGGGATTCGAACCCGCCACGTATAAGAATCGACTCCTTACTTCGCGACTCTAGAGCAGACGCTCTAACCACTGCGCCACGCGGGCGATGCTTGATAATTTGCATAAACGCTGAAGTTACAGACAATCCTCGTACATGTCGACATTCACGCAGGAGTGTTGAAAATATCAATTCAGTAAAATGATGTGTCTATTGTCGTAGTAGTACATGTACAGGGTGTTTCACAATATATGTCACACATCTAAATGGGCATAATCTGAATATCGAGCATGATACCAAAAATACCAAAACACCATAAGAAAGCATATTGATCTAAAATTATGATATTGCAAGGTATCGGGGAAATTATAATATACCAATAAGTAACTGAAGATTTTATTAGTGATGTCATAATTTCAGCTGTTCTCGAAATGGGGTTAAACTCGAAGCAAAAATTTGTCGTAAACTCTTATTTTAAGAACGATATCCTAAATATTGTACAGGGTATGATGATGAAAAATAACCAGACCAGAAGTTGCTGTCTAGTTTTCATCTATAAATAAGAATAATTAGAGAGTTTTGACTAAATTATAATGTAAAGGTGAAAGACAGTTAACCCCACCCCACCCCACAACAAAATCAAGAAGAGATGAGAACAATATCAAAGTGAAGTCAATCATTTAGAAAACCTCATGAAAGTTAGATCTGAATTTAGGAAAATGGATTGTAACTATGCCGATAAGTGTATCTTGCGTATTTAGAAATCTTAAATTTGAGTTAAGTGTTTCTGCACACAAGAGTTCAGCATCTAAAGCCAATGACGTTCAGAGTATACTCAGACAGTTGTTTTTGCAGCAGAATTTGGCGGGGCTTAAACCCCATAAAATAAAAATGAAAAATGAAAGTTTTTAAGCATGTCAATTATCTAATATACAAATAAAAACTTTTTCAAAGGGAATGACGCAATACACGCCTTAACAAGGGTTAGGTCTCATTGAAAGAAGTACAGTCAGCCATAGGTCTTCTTAACTTCGTTTGTGGGGAAGTAGTACCTGCTAGGGCCTTCTTAATTGTTAAAAGAGGGTGAAAAATCATGCCAAGGAACAGACTAAAGACTCCAGATAACGGGGGGAATTCCTGCAAAACTTATAGAAGCTATATGTCACACAAGCTCTACTAGTAGTCACCAAATTCTTTCAAATGCATTGTTTCTTACATCATTTTTGGTTTTTTTTAGATTGGGAGAATTATGTGTTAGGACACCCCAATCTGTGAATCAAGTGTTTTTAAGGTCAGACATACATTTTGAAACTGAGAAAGGGAAATTGAAAAGTGTAAGTTTAAGTTTGCGCTACACACAAAAACTATGCAATCTGGACAGTCAGTCACCATCTACCAAGAGGCTTAGTCTGTAAAACAACTCTGTCCTGTGTTTGTCCTTTTTTAGTATCTGCGCCAATTTAAACATTCAAAAGGGGCCCTTTTTAAATTTATTGATGGCACTCCAGTTTCACTGTCATTTTTTTCAAAACATTAAGATGCAAGTATTACACTCATAGGTTTGAATCAAATATTGTACAAAGGTAATAGTTTTCGTATTGGGGCAGCAACTCATGCAGCTAGGTTGGGTTCTTCTAAAAATGCAATTCAAACTATGGTTAGATGGAAATCTGATGCAGTCAAGAGATATGTAAGGACAGGATCCTTTACTCTTTCTCTCCAATAGTTTGTCTTTTTCCACAATTGATTGAATCAATATAAGGTATGATCTACCATCCTCTCCTAATAATAACAGTACAACACAAACCATCTGCTTATAAAGGTCGTCCCGCAATCAGTTTGTATTAGACAGATTATTCTTGTCATCTTCATGTAGGTTGTCCTTTAATAAGCTATAAATGGGTCAGATTATGTCTGTCAGGTTCATGTAGGTTGTCCCAGATAAGCTTTCAATGGGTCAGATTATTTCGGTCATGTTCATGTAGGTTGTCCCCAAATAAGCTTTGAATTGGTCAGATTATGTTCATGTTCCTGAAGGTTGTCCCCAGAAAAGCTTTAAATTGGTCAGATTATGTTCATGTTCATGTAGGTTGTCCCCAGATAAGCTTTAGATGGTTCAGATTATGTCTGACATGTTCAGGTGAGTTGTTCACAGATAAGTTGTAAACGGGTCAGATTATGTCTGACATGTTCAGGTGGGCTGTTCCCAGATAAGCTGTAAATGGGTCAGATTATGTCTGACATGTTCATGTAGGTCGTCCTTAGGTCAGCTTTAGCTGATTCAGATTAGGTCTGTCATCCCCTTCCCATTACAATTTATTACTCCTGGGTTATTTTCAGTCATGTGCAGTGGATGATTAGAGAGTAAATAACAAATTGGAGCATGAAATAAAGGACTCAGGCATTTGGAATGTGTACTGCGAAGCATTTGTATAGGCTAAATTACTGTTTGCAATGTAATTAAATGTAGTTAACCTTTGCTAATATGTTGTATTATTACAAATATACAATTATTTTAAATCTTTAATTGTACTGGAAATATTTTTTATCATTTCTGCAATTAAAATGTGGTAAGTTACAGGGGTTCCTAGCCACCATTTATTATTCAGGTATACAGAACAATTATCTTTTCTTAAAACTTGTGTATTAAGGTTATAAAGATTTTCCTCCTATGCTGTCCATGTACATGAGTTGTTTCCCTTGGTTGGCGGAAATCCAATGTAGTTGGATTTTTGGTGGCCTATTGTTTTTCAACTTAAATGTTTGATATATATATGTTTTTTTGAGTATTGTCATGATGTTTTTTTAATTTTTGGGAGATCCATAACAAGGTATACATACAAACTGTAGAAAGTCATAGAATCTCCCAAATTTCATGTGTCATTAATAAATGACATATTTACAACAATCTTGGTTTTTCATTCAGTCTGAAAATAAGAGAGCTGCGGGAAACTATGTTTTAAATTTACATTATTATCATATGGCATAATATTAATTTTCATTTACAATTTCCCGGTCATCCCATTGAAAATGTAGAAATGCACAAATTAGTTTGAGGTGTTCACATTGATCATAGATTACAATATACTTGTCATGTAGATGCATTTTTTAAAACTCTTACATATAAAATATATACTTAACGAAAAATTAAAAAGTTTCTTCCAATGTATACTAGAAAACTATTTTATAGTGCTTTTATTCTACCATCAATTTTATTTTGTCTCTTCATTTGGGGCAACTGTCCTCAAACGAACATGGATAGAATCTACAGATTACAAAAACGAGCAGCGAGGATTATTTTAAATAAAAAATATGATGCACCTTCAATGCCTTTATCTAACACTTTAGGCTGGTTAACGGCTTATGAATTGTTATATTTACAGAAGAGCATTCTAATGTTCAAAATATTCCATGGCATGTCTCCGGATTATATGCATAATCGTTTTGAATTCCAAAGTTCTTAATCATACACGTTACGCTCAGAAACAAACTCCGAACTTCGATTACCAAAATATAAGACTAACTTATTTTAAAATTCTTTTCAATTTTCAGGGTTTTTATGCGCCCGGATCGATAGATCCAGGGCGTATATTGCTTTTGTCCTGTCTGTCCGTCCGTCTGTCTATCTGTCTATTTGTTTGTTTGTTTGTCCCGAACTTTAACATTCACCATAACTTTTGAACCATGAAAGGTAGAGACTTCATATTTGGTATTCATACTCCACTAATAAAGCTCTTTCAAATGACACCAAGTTTGATGACCTTGTGACCTTGACTGTGGCCTATATGCTAAAAATACTTTTTTCTGCAAACTTTAACCTTCACCAAATTTTGAACCATTAAAGATAGTTCTTATTTGCTGTAATAAATGACATTCCTTTGACACCAAGGTCACCTTGTGACCTTGACCGTGACCTTGGTGCTAAAAATAGCTTTTTCCGTACTTTGTTGCTGCCGGGCGCATAGTGTTTCACAAACACATCTTGTTTTATCTGGAATGAGTAACCAATTAGTATCAGGAATTCCAAATCCCTTAGAATATTTAAAAGAAGTGTTAAAAATTCTCTGTTTATGAAACGCAATGGTTCTATGTGATTTCTTTTCTCTCTCTATGCTGAAATGTTGATGTTTTATTTCTTTGTAACATACTGTCCAGGTTTTATTGTCTCCTTATTGTGATTTGTATTTATTGTATATATACATTTTATATGTGTTTTAAAGAAGGCCCCGAGGAAGGCTTTTAAAACTCTTACATATAAAATATATATTTTAACGAAAAATTTGGGGAAAAGTTTCTTCTTCTTCTTATTATTTTTCTTACTACTTTTTTGTCCGAAAACTATTTCCGATAAGTGCTTGTTTTTAGGGTCATCAATTTTATTTTTCTCTTCATTTTGCGCGCAACGTGCTTGCCGCGCACGTGCAACACGTGAAATGACCAATATAATGAATATAGCCGTAACTTTTTCAATTTTTGATGAAATGCTTTGAAACTCAAAATATTAGGATATATTTTAAATAGAAAATGATGGTCAAAATAGCAAGATCTCACGCGCATGCATGTGCGCTTTATCTAACACTTATATCTTTGTTGTTTTTTGATAAAATCCTTTGAAATTTGAAACATAGTCATACATTAGGGAGATCTACAGCCTGATATATAAGTTTTATCATGAAAGCATTTGCATGCACGTGTGCTTGCAAGATCGCGCAGGTGCAACTTGAGAAATGTCCAATATTATTGATATAGACGTAACTATTTCATTTTTTTATGAAATGCTTTGAAACTCATAATGTAAGGATATATAAGAAGCTTAAACAAGAGGACATGGTCAAAATGGCAAGATCTCACACGCATGCACGTGCGCTTCGCTCAAAATATAAAACTAAAGTCTCAATATCTTTCTTGTTTTTCGACAAAATCCTTTGAAATTTTGAACATGGTTATGAATTATAAAAATCTACAGAGTGATATATAAGAATAATTTTGAAAAGCATGCGCATGCACGTGTGCTGCAATCTGATTGGCTGAAACTTTAAATGTCTATAACTTTCTTAGTTTTCAACGAAACGGGATAAAATTTAGAATATGAAAAGCTATAATGGATTCCTTCATTATGGTACTATCAAAATGCATGCACGAACATGCACGCATGCCTGTGCGAGCGCGAAAGAAGCAAAATGACCAATTTATCTAAGAAACGGTAACATTTATATTTTTATGATTTTTTTTTATTGATTCTCACGATATAAAGTTAGGTTATTTGGATTATGTATAATCATCTTGCATGTATATACATTGTATATGTGTTATAATGACATATAGTTGATAGCATTGTAGCCTTTATAATTCTTTGATGAAATCCTACCTGATCATATTTTTAAAAATGTAATTATTACAGGAATTATTACAAAAGCGATTTGGGGATTTTATCTTAACGTTCTTTGAATTAGCACTAGTTATTATTATTATTATTATTATATTTATTTTTATTTAGTTCATTGATAGAATTCGAATGGGCTTGTCAGCAAATACAATTCATCATTGAGTCAAATGCTGACTGATGTTTTCATACTTATTGTTAGTTTATTATCTAAACACTGAATTGACAACGGATTTTTTCCGTTATTTCCCAGTTATGACCAGGAGCACACGGCGGGTGTAACCGGTCGGTAGGGGATGCTCACTCCTCCATGGCATATGATCCCACCTTTGATTTTTTGGAGGCCCGTGTTTGCTCTGCTCCTATTTTGTACAGATTTATGGACTTTGATATTGAATACCGTTCGTTATCTCCATATCCTTCTTTCTAAACTTTTTGGGGACAGGCCATCCCGAAAATATAATAATAATTCAAATGTTCGTGCAGTTTGGTCATTCTAGTTCAACATTGTTTTGTTTAATATATTTCTATAGGAAATGACGCAATCCACACCTTAACAAAGGATAAAAACCAAGAACTCCGAGTTGATCTCCAGAGTTTTAGTGGAGAACAGGCCTATGCTGTGTATTCCACATTTTACATCGGAGATGAAAACAATAAATATATACTTACTGTGTCTGGATACAGCGGAACAGCAGGTGAGTTGTGGGATCCGCCCAGATGTAGTGGGATCAACTTATTGTACAGGTATTTAACTGTACATATTGTACAGGTGACGGTATTGACTGGACATATTGTACAGATATTTGATGGTATACATTTAAAAAAACTTTTACCTTGCTAATACCTTATGAGTTGGTGGGGATATGGCTTTCATATTTCTCGAGTGTATTCCCTTCTACTAGACCTTTCGTTTGGGTACCACCAAAAGCAAGAGTCACTTACGCCTTTTTTGGCCCAGACAATTTTTGAAAAATCAAAACTTTTCAGTTAAGGTTAAAATGCAGTACTTTTCACTTGGACTGTTGATGACCTTGTATCTTTATAACATAATCGTAATTCTCTCTCTAGTCAGTACTTTATGACGTCATAAAATGACTTATGTTTACTTTATCCTATAGATTCTTTTGAAAATGGCCTAAAATTGAAACTTTTTTTTTTTCAAAATTTCATATAGAGCTAATCCTCTGATTCAAAATATAAAATTACACAATGAAGGATAAATACAAACATGTTTTAATTTTTGCATCGTTGGCTGTGTTCACGTTTTGATTCTTTGCTGAAGGTAGTCAAATACGTATCTTTTCTACAAAATTCGAGAACATGGCATTTTCTCAAAGCTTGTTTTCCAGTACCTAGATTTTCAAAAAGGAATTTTATTTTAGAAAATGAAAGCACTAATGACAAGTCTTGACTTTATTTAAGAAATCACTATTGAGTTTTATTGGGATGTAAAACGGTTTAGTCATTTGAAGATTTGATCATGTGCCAACCCATTTTACATACATGCATCCCATAAAACTCAAAAATTGATACCTTATTACATATATTTACATTTGTGACCGATTTAGTTTTACTTTTGAAAACCTGTATGGTATAAATTGAATGTTGAACACGTCGATCACTTATGACGTCACTATGAAAACCATCGGTATGCATCTTTATTTTAGAGATTTTTTCTTGATTTATCATTCAAGTATCATTAATATTGAAAAATGTCTCAAGAGTGATCATTACTTGGAAGAACATTTTCCTTTAATGTTTTCTAGATACCCTGTAACTGGTGATAGTTTGGCTTGGAATAAAACTTACCAATAAAGATCAGGCTAATGACAAGAACCAATATACTCTGTTGCAGGTGACAGTTTGACTTGGCACAGTGGTTCGAGATTCAGTACCAAGGACCAAGACAATGACTACAAAACTGATGGTAGCTGTGCTGTAATGCGGCATGGAGCCTGGTGGTACAGCAACTGTCTGAAGTCAAATCTTAATGGAGAGTACGCCATGTCAGTTGCGTTCGCTTGGAATTACCCGGTATGGGAGCACTGGAGGGGATCTGAAGCAATGAAAAAGACTGTAATGATGATTAGAAACAAAATCTAGAGTTAATATATCTCGTTAATCCTGAAATTTTATAATAAATTTATGAATATTGACTGTTCCTAAGTACCATCTCGCTGGAGGGCTTGGTTTCACCATTCAAAGGGTAACCTTGTTTTTTCTTTAATAAACAAACCAAATATCCTATTCGCGTGGTTATGACACGAGGGAGCCTAGCTCCTGTGTTTTATTAAAGACCAAAGCCGAAGGATCCTGCACAGTATCAACATTATCATAAGAAGAAGTAACTTGTACAATCTCTTGTATAGTCAAATGAATTATATCATTGTCTTTCAAGTGTAAAAATTTTAAATGAAATTTTGCTAATGAGAAAGTGCTTGTTATCAATGGGGCATGTTCGAATGGGACGTAAAAATATAAAATCAATAAGGCAAGCTCATTTCAATTTATCACACAATTACATTTAAAATGTTTAAATCAAGTAATTCAATTTATCATTATTAATCATAAGGCATGGTTTAGAGTGACACATAGGACCTTTTGTTTTATAATAATTTTAAGCATTTTTGATACAAAATGTGAAACCTTGCTTCTTGTGATAACTTGTATATTGTTTACAATAATTTTTTTTTGGATGTAAATGCACCAGAATTATTGTACATGATTATAAAGTGATTTAATATGCTTAAGCAACATTTATTATGTCTTATTTTAGCTCTGATTTGGTTACCAAAACTTGCAGCATTACCGATCGTGTTTAACAACATCCCCAATTTACGATAATTTATTTACAAATTTTATTCTCTAAGTTTCTACGTAAATACTGTAAAGTAATCCATTTAAACTGATTAGAGGTGTTTATAATTACCAGTGACTGATCTCTATTCAGTATCGGCGTATTCTTTTGCTTACATCTCTTTTTACCGCCCACGAACTTTTTATGTTTTCATTCGTCTGATTGACCGCTTCACTACTCATCTTGTCACTTGTGATTATACTGCCTTATTGTTCATTATTTAACTATGTTGTACATTATTTCTATCTTTAATTATAATTGTAATATGATACTGACAACTATCTTTGTCCATTATTTACCTTATGATGGTGAACTATTTCCTTACTTTAACGATCTCTTCAATGCACTATGTTGTGAAGTCAAACTTCTGTATTAACATATATCGCTGCATGCACTACTTTTGAAGGCGCCTAGATTCGAATCTTGAGTTTTTGAACAGGACAAGTACGTCCTAAATATCTTCATCTAATATGTTTTACGGTGTAACTAGTAATTATTGTACTTTTTATAATAAAATATTTAATAATATTATGTTATATTTTCCTTCGTTTTGCCTTATCACTGAAATATGAGGAAAGTATTATTATTTGTCAATTAATATTAACAGCTACACATATTTATATAATACCACTTCTGTTACATTAAATCAAGGGAAATCAGCTTAGTTTAGGGAGGTGTCGATGTCTATATATCTTTGTAAATTATGGGGCTAGGGTGCAGCTATATCACGTAAAATCAGTGCATCAGTGACACCTTGATCAGAATACATCACAGGACTACTTATTCTATCGAAAAAGTAGACGTTTATATCTACAATTACCGACTAGATGTAGCAATACCTTAGGACCTTGGGAAAATTTATCAAGTTATACCAAAAGACTAGTGGATATCTACCTCAAGTCAAACCTTAGGACAAGTTGAAACTGAAATGTAGTTATACCTAAGGACTGGTGGACGTCGTTATATACTCCAGGACTAGTGAACGCCCAAATTTAGGTATACTTTATAATTACGACTCAAGGACACGTAAATTAGCTATACCTTAAGACAGGTGGAAACTTTAATATTCTGCCATATACCTTAGGTTTAGTGAACACCTATATCTAGTTTTATCAGAGTATACTAGCATCGTGATAAGTTGTAGAAAAAAGTTATTATATGCGAGAGTTGTCCAAAAAATTCGTGGACAATGCGTTTTTGTTAAAAGGAATGGTTCAATATTATATCATTTGTATATAAAATATTTCTTATGAAAAACCAAGTCACATAGATGTCATTTTTATTTAATGGGTATGCATCTTGTATAGTGCAACTGTTAAGTCGACGATAGTCAACACAGAATCTGTACGTCCAATCTCTCTTCCTGACCAACACTATTGGTGAGGACCATGGACTGTTGGAGGGCTGTATGACACCTTTCTCAGCATGTCATCTATATCATTGTCTACTTCTCTGTCAGATGAGTTGACACTCTTCGTGGTCTTTGTTCAATAGGTCTATTGTCACTTGTATCGATATGATGCTTGACTATTCCAGTCCTGCCAAAGTCCAAGCTATTTTCTGCAAATAAGCTACTATATTTTAACAGAAAGTCTTCTGCCCGCTTGAACTGTGTAGGAGTCATGTTGCTCTTCCTCTTATGAAGTAGATCAGCTAAATTCTTGCGTAGCACTTTGGTAGTGGCTGATTCCTTATTTACCAGCGAGTCCTTCACTGTGTCTATTTCAGCAAGTTGTAAGATGTCCAATTACTGTCCCAGAGTGCACCATCTTTGACTCTTGTTCAACATTCATTAGTCTAACTGGAACAGTTTCTTAAGGGGTTAATACTTTTCCAGCAGTTAATGTGCTCTGTTGTTTGTTGTACTTGTCAACTGGTTCAATAATACTCTCGCAGTATGGCAGACTTTAACCCTCTGGAACGCACACTTAGCTGCTGTAATTCTAAAGCATCCAAGTGAACCTTCAATTGTCATTCTCTTATCATGACCATTGACATCAAGAACTTTATTGCTAACATCGATTTTGCAGTAATTTCTTTTCATAAAGTCTAGGCCCAATATGCCATCTGCCTTTATGTTAGCAAACACTGCCTCGTTGTGGTATGTCAACTGGTCAATATTAAATTTGGCCTTCCCATGAACAGACAGAGTAGTGCCTTTGGCTGACATGATGGTCTGATTTACCTCATGTAAATTCGGTCTCACAGATGCTCGCAACTTCTTGTACAATGTGTCAGAAACAAGGGTGACAGTAGCACAAGTGTGTACTAGAAACTTAGCTTTTACCCCTTGAACATTTACATCTATGTACAACCCACCCTCCTCAATAGATGAACCAAGGTCTAAGGACACCTGTGGCCCTGGTGCTCTTTTTCCATCTCCGTTGGCCTGGTTCATAGATGCTTTTCCAGACCTGTCATCTGACAGCTTTTGCCTTCTCTTCAACTGAGTATTTATTTAGTTAGCATTTAATTATACAAAACGACGGTACAATTGCATTTTTCTTTACAGAATGGTTATCTAGAGTTTTAAATGACTGTTTACTGCCTTCAGGCAAGTACAAGGATTGTTCAACCATTCTGAAGAAACTCCAGGTCGGAAAGGAAAGGATGGTGTATATACAATTTATCCGGACGGAAAAGAAAAGAAAAAAATTTTTGGTGACATGACAACAGACGGAGGGGGTTGGACGGTGCGGGATTGTCTTCATTGATCTACTTTAAATTCACCATTTCTAAGATTTCATCAAATTATATTAGAGGTATTAAAGCTTCCAACTTTATTCTTAAATAAAAGGTTATACAGAAAATGTTGGACGAGAGTGCAGATTTCCACAGGAACTGGAGTGAATATAAAACTGGCTTTGGAGATCTAGCAAGAACTTTTGGTATAATGAATGAAATTTACCACAAAAGATCAAGACAAGATAAATTTTGTACTAACTGTGCATTACTATATCAAGGTTGATGGTGGTATAAAAAGTGCTATGTTTCCAAACAAAACAGTCTCTATGCGAAGTCCGTAACAACAGATTATAGATTTAACAGATGGAACAACTGGTATGGAGAAGCAGGATATGGAGATAACGAACAGTATTCAGTCTCAAAGTCCATAAAACAATACAAAATAAGAGCAGAGCAAACACGGACTCCCGAAACATCAGAAGTGGGATCAGGTGCCATGGAGGAGTGAGCATCCCCTGCCGACCGGTCACACCCGCAGTGTGCTTCTTGTCATTCTTACGCAATGGATAAAAATGGATCTTAGTGAAAATACAAGTTTTTTTTAGATCAATTCTGGACTCTTTTAGTGGGCTCTCAAGTTCATTTGTTACCAGTCAAAATGAGTCGACCCCAGAAGATGTGAGTATACCAGATTATATAAAAGTGAAGCTTAACAATGAGAGTGTAACAATTACTTTTGAAAATGAGGGATATTCTAAAATATCAAGACTCCTGCAGAAGAACCTAATATTCTACAATCGGAGTAACAGAAATGGCTGGATTTATAAGACTCCTTGTAAATCTGTAACGGTTACACTCTACAAATCTACAGACTCTCTCCATATCCAAGGAGATGCTGCTTTCACCTGGTACAAAAAATTCCTGCAAGAACTTGTAAATGATGTGGAACCTATCATCGCTGAAATATCTACCCAGCCACAGCCACAGTTAGCTTCAACACCAAAAGCTATTGACAAAAAATGTAAAAACAATGAACTCGGTGAATGCAGTAACTGCAATAGTGCAGCTACAATAAAACAGCTGACTGAGACTGTTAAATTCCTCACCCTTGAGGTAGAAAAACTAAAAGAGAAATTAAGCTCTAAAGATACCAAATCGTCTGTGTCTGCCAGTACGCAAACATACAAACTGGCAGTCAAACATAAGGAGACATCTACAGAGAGGCTTACAACGTTGTCTAGCGGCATTTCTAGACATGTGCAGTGCAACACCATTAAAAGTATGATTGAAACGAGCACAAACACAGATATATGCCCCACAGAACTTGCAAAATTAGATGAGGAAACACCCAAAGCCCAAAAAACAACAAAAAATGAAGAAGAACTACAATTACGAAGTGGATCATCCCTCATAATTGGAAGTTCAATCCTGCAAAGAGTGAGAACTCGCGGATTAAATAAATCTGTGAAAGTTTCTACAAACAGAGGAGCCAAGGTATCGCATATAAAAGCAAAATTGGCCAAAATGGATGTGTCGCCCTTCCGTAATATTGTCATTCAGGCGGGTGGGAATGATGTATCAAGTAACCGCGATCCGGAATCAACTGAAAATGACTTCGTGGAAATTATTTGCGATCTGCAAAAACGGCACCCGGGAATACAAGTGTACCTCTCCGAAGTCTTACCACGTAGAGATGTAAATGTGAGTGAAGTGAATGAAATTATTAGATATGTGTGCAAAGAGTACGGAGCTACTCTTATCCCAATGAGCAAATCTTTCCGAAAAAATCAAGCAAATGAGCTCTACTGGAAAGACGGCATTCACTTGTCTGATAAAGGCACAGCGGAATTATTAAAGAACATCAACCAGTATGTTCCTATTCTTAAACAAAAGGAATACATTATCCATGACGATTCATTTACAGTTAGGAATTGTATTTGTTTCTATTGCGGAGAAGAGGGCCATACAACTCGGAACTGTCGACATGGGAAAAAAGTGTCGTGTTGGCAATGTGGAAAAATGGAGCATAAGCAAAAGTTTTGTTCCTTTTAGGAAATCGGCAATGAAAGGAACGCCGTAAAACAAAATCGCGAAAATACCGAACTTATTGTCTCGCATAACTTTTTCTCCCCAGTAAATAACAATAAATACTCAGTTTTATATAATTTATGTGATGATTGTAACAATGTTGATTGCACATGTAATCCCTACTTGTTTACCCCTAAAATTTTCAAAAAGTGTTTAAATGCTCAAAACAAATCTAGTAATTGTTCAACTGATTTAAATTCTCCATCAGAACTGACAGATACTTGTATGAATAAGGTAAACACTTTTTCTAATCTTCAACAAACAAATCTTAGAAATTCTTCTCCAAAATCTGATACTCAAAATGAAATAAAACAAAACATATGTAAATCGAATCTTGGATTAATGAAAAAGGGCCTACATTTTATTAATTTGAATGTGTGTCACATTCTGCCAAAATTAGATGAATTGGTTTTGTATTTACAAGATGAGCTTTACACTGATATATTTTCCTTATGTGAAACATTTCTTGATGAAAATATTAATGTATTATAAATATAAAAGGATATTGTTTTGAAAGAAAAGACAGAGTGGGAAAGGTTGGTGGTGGACTTGTTACATATATTTCAAATGATTTGAGATATAAACGCCGTAAGGATTTAGAAATTAGCAATATTGAGACAATGTGGCTTGAAATTAATCTTAAAAATTCTAAACCTATACTTTATTGTTCAGTTTACCGTCCACCATCTGCCCCCTCCTGCTGGGTAGACGATTTTGTCAGAGAATTACAGTGCGCTACCTGCTGTGACGACCAGGAAGTGATTATTGCAGGTGATCTCAATATTGATATCCTCATAGAACTCCCGCGGAGTTGGTCATCTGCAATTGTAGATTTTGGATTAACACAATTAATTAACACCCCAACAAGAATTACTAATAGCTCTAAAACACTTATTGACCATTTCTACACTACACACCCTGCTAACATATGTGAAATAGCAGTACCCCCTGTAGCGATATCTGATCATTATCCTATATGTGCCACACGACGATCTAACAGCATGCAACGCAAAGGCAAACATATTGAAATACAATATCGTGACTTCAAAGATTTTAATGAAACAGATTTTTTGCATGATTTAAACAATGCAAATTTTGATGAATTGATTCTGCTGCATGATCCTAATGACATTTTGAACTGTTTTTATGATATTTTCAATGCTATAATCAATAAGCATGCAAAAGTAAAAACAAAGCGTGTGAAATCAGAATTTCGCAGTAAATGGTTAACTCCAGAAATAAATAATGCTAGGAATTTACGAGATGTATTTCATAAACAGGGAGACATGGAGAATTTTAGATTTTGGAGGAACAAAGTCACATCTTTAATAAATAATGCAAAATCTACGTATTATAAGGAAGTAATTGAAAATAGTTCTACTTCAAAGGAAATGTGGGGCCATTTAAATCAGTTGGCCTCAAAGTCAGACAAAAACTCGTCTCCATCCAATATAACATATAACGGTTTAGATCTTGATAATCTACAGGATATTGCAAATGCCTTTAATGAGCATTTTGTTCAAATTCCAAAAATATTATTGGATAATCTTGCGTGTACTAAATTTGAATTAGAC
Organism: Saccostrea cuccullata; assembly: GCF_032062105.1. Taxonomy (NCBI): domain Eukaryota; kingdom Metazoa; phylum Mollusca; class Bivalvia; order Ostreida; family Ostreidae; genus Saccostrea; species Saccostrea cuccullata. The sequence continues at coordinate 2,748 of NW_026933584.1, read as the reverse complement.
AAATTGAAAAGATACACGGAGACGAAACTTGGAGTTCAAGACTTTTTTGAAATTCCTTTGATTAATGAACAAAAAGTGTTTGAAATGTTAAAAAGACTTGATGTAAACAAATCTGCTGGTATAGACTTTCTTGGACCTAAATTGCTTAAACTTTCAGCTAGTATAATATCCAAACCTCTAACACACCTTATAAATTCTAGCATTATCAAGGGATCTTTTCCTTCACAGTTAAAGGTCGCAAAAGTATCTCCCCTGTTTAAAAAGGGAGATAAATCAGACCCCGGAAACTATCGCCCAATCTCAATTTTACCAACTATATCTAAAGTTTTAGAGAAGCATGTAGCAGAAAATATACGTATCTTTACTTCTCACTTTGATTTATTAATTAAAGCACAATCTGGATTTCGAGATCTTCACTCGTGTCAGACAGCTCTCACAAAACTAACTGATAATTGGCTGCATGCAATAGATCAAGGGAATTTTATTGGCATTACTTATCTGGATTTTACCAAAGCATTTGATCTTGTTAATCATGATATACTCATTAGAAAACTTAAATGCTATCACTTTGATCCAATATCAATTAAATGGTTTCAATCATACTTATATGATCGAACTCAAAGTGTTAAAATTGGTGCGTACACATCTGAATCACTGCCAGTCACAGCAGGTGTACCACAGGGCTCTATTTTAGGTCCTTTGTTGTTTCTATTGTATATTAATGATTTACCATTGTGTGTTGAACATTGTAATATTGATATGTTTGCTGATGACACTACAATGCATTTTCATGGTAATAATATTTCACGTATTGAAACAACTCTTAATCATGAACTCTGTCAAATACAAAAATGGTGTCAAGAAAATCAGATGATTATAAATACTGATAAAACAAAATGTATGTTAATGGGAACACAACAAAAGAAATCTAAATTAGAAAACGTTAATTTTCATCTGTAACTTTCCGGCCAGCCCCTAGAAAACGTAGAGATGCAAAAATTATTAGGTGTTCACATTGATCATAATCTTCAATATACTTTTCATGTAGATGCAGTTTGCAAAACTCTTACATACAAATTATTTACTTTACGAAAAATTAAAAGGTTTCTTCCAATGCATACTAGAAAACTATTTTATAATGCTTTTATTCTACCATCAATTTTATATTGTCTATCCATTTGGGGCAATTGTCCTCAAACGCATATGGATAGAATCTACAGATTACAAAAACGAGCAGCTAGGATTATTTTAAATGAAAAATTTGATACACCTTCAATGCCTTTATTTAACACTTTAGGTTGGCTAACTGTTTATGAACTTTTATATTTACAGAAAAGCATTCTAATGTTCAAAATATTTAATAGTATGTTTCCCGATTATATGCATAATCTTTTTGAATTTCAAAGTTCTGGATCATACACGTTACGCTCAGAAACGAATTCAGAACTTAGATTACCAAAATTTAAAACTAACTTATTTTAAAATTTTTTTACAATATTCAGGGGTTATTATCTGGAATGAGTTACCAATTAATATCAGGAAGTCCCAATCCCTGGCAATATTTAAAAGAAATGTTGAAAATTTTCTGCTGATGAAACGCAATGATTCTATATGATTTTTTGTTCTTCTCTCTCTATATATTGAAATGTTGATGTTTTTATTACTTTGTAACATACACTTGATTTTTATTGTCTCATAATTGTAATTCTATTTATTGTATATATGCATTGTATATGTGTTTTAAAGAAGGCCCCGAGGAAGACTAGTGCTCGCACTAATCGGGTTACCTTCTCTAAATAAAGTATTATTATTATTATTATTATAATAGACTAACAATTTGTATGAAAAACGTCAGTCAGCATTTGACATGATGAAAAATTGTATTTGCTGACAAGGTCATTGTATCGACCATAGAACTTACAAAATGATGACTTTAAACGAGACTGCTGATATATTTCTTTCATCAACTTGTTTGTCAATAACTGACCTCGTTTTAGAAATTGTTCATACGTAGAGCATGCTCTTGCATATCGAATCAACTAAGATATAAAAACGCCGTATACAGGTGATAAAGGCATATTGCTGCATAAGTAAGGGAAGTTGACGATTGAAAAGTTAAAGTCATCACGTTTATCATATAGCTTGGTTGTTAGATTACCATTAGTGTCTTTTTCAAGTAAAATATCCAAGTATGAAGCAGAAGTGTCGGACTCTGTAGTATCTTTTATCTCAAGCTCACCAGGATATATCGTATCGACGTAGGAATGGAAAATACCATTATTAATTGACAGAACGTCGTCGATATATCTAAATGTCGAGTTGAACGCACAGCAAGTGTTTTCTTCTTTTCACGCATAAGATTTTGCATAAATTCTGCTTCATTTGAATATAAAAATAGGTCTGCTAATAACGGGGCGTAATTTGTACCCAAGGGATTCTAATAGATTGTTGGAATACCTGATCTCCAAAAACCACATAGATATTGTCAATGAAAAACTCAAGCATCTTCTTGATTTCAACTTCAGAGTACTTATGTGTGCAATCAGAATCTGTTTTAACAAAATAATTTTGCGAATGACCAATGACGAGGTATGTAAATTTACGAGTTCCATTTTTATTGAAGAAGCAGCTGTCAATGAAACAAACAACAATGATGACAAGACCATCAAAATAAAATCAAAGCCTTCTTTTTGCTACATATTATCATATATTAATAAAACGAAAAGCAGATAGGGTTTAGATTTTTTT
>NW_026933583.1:0-5856 GCF_032062105.1 Saccostrea cuccullata | reverse complement strand
ACATTTTTTGATCAATGAACACGTTTAGAAATTTAGCTGAGTGCCTAGACTAGTGGGAAACTACTAAAAATAAAATGAAGAAATTTGTTTGTAGTTGGCGCACCGAAAAATAATGTCGCTTCTGTGTCATTTATGCACCCCCAACCATGCAAGTCGCGTTTTTTAAAATTAACTTGACAATCCTGTAAATAAAGTTTTATAACCAAGAAGTCTCTGTCGAGACTTAAGCCTTACTGGTTTGTAAATGTACTTATAACAAAGGATGAGAAAAGAAGCAATTGCCCTCAGACCGAAACTGTAGGAGGAGTAGCGTTTTAAAGAAATTTCAAAGAAATTTCTATTTTTAGTAACAATAGCAACACCAAAAACCGATACGCTAAATTATGTATCACAGTGTAGTCTACTACTGTGCCAAGTTATATTGAAATCAGACCAAAACTGTAGGAGGAGTAGCGTTTTAAAGGACTTTTACAAAAATTTCTATTTTTAGTAGTCATGGCAACACCGTTCATCGAAATCAAAAACGGATGCACAATATTATGTATCTTAGTATAGTCTACTTATGTGCCAAGTAATATTGAAATCAGACCAAAACTGTTGAAGGAGTAGCATTTTAAAGGAATTTCACAGAAATTTTTATTTTGAGTAACCATGACAATACCGTTCATCGAAATCAAAAACCCATGCATTATAATATGTATCTTAGTGTAGTCTACTTGTGTGCCAAGTTATATTGAAATCAGACCAAAATTGTAGGAGGAGTAGCGTTTTACGGGAATTTCACAGAAATTTTTATGTATAGTAACCATGGCAACACTGTTCATTTAAATAAAAAACCGATGCACCATATTATGTATCTAAGGGTAGTGTAGCCAAGTTATATTTAAATCAGACCAAAACTGTAGGAGGAGTGGCATTTTAAAGGAATTTCACAGAAATTTCTGTTATTTGTAACCATGTCAACACCGTTCATTGAAATCAAAAACTGATGTACTATATAATTATCGGCCACAGCAGCGGCCGATCTATTTGTGGTTGTGTTAGAAAGTGCACATGGGGAAATGAGATGTTATTTTTTTATTAGTTCATTAAAATAATTCTTAAAGGATAACATGAACAAAATCATGAGTAAAATATTTTTAAAACTTGCTTTAAACTAAGTTTTAATCGCTGTTATCATGTTTCAATTACATTATCATTTCGCATCCGATAATTGATAATTCATGCTTAAATAAATAGAGTTTACAATAGATACTCCCCATCTTGGGAGTGTGTAAGATACGAAAGGCAATCGTCATGGTTTTTCCGTATAAAAACGACATGATAAAAGTGCAAGATGAATAAAAATTGAAAAAAAATTCAACAAGTAAAAATTGATTTGAATATGCTACACTTACGAATGACACAAGAATTATTTTTCTACATTTTGCACCGCGCCGTGCAGCATAACCTACTCTGCAGAAATCATATGCTTTATCACGTGACAAAGATCTATGGTATCAGCACTTAGTTCACCATGAGAGACCTACATCATCATTTTGATGACAATAATTTCTTATCATTAATCATTGACGTTATGGCATCGATGAATCCAACTGATAAGCAAATGCAGTAAAATTTTTATTATTTTTAAAAAATATATATTTTTATTATGTTTAAAAAAATATATTTTTTTTACTAGTATTTTGCTTTGAAGACAGCCTGAATTAAAAATGATCACTATTTCAGCTTGAATATCTTGACAAGTGCTTTCTTTGCATGGATGCTTTCATAAATTTGTGAAAGTACTTTTAGAAATGTTAGATTTTGTTAGCGGCCGATTTGATTGCATCAATTTTACTTGTTTACTATAGATCTTGACCTTAAAGAGCGGGTCCTGGCACTTTTTGCGTATTTTTTTATATATGAGTTCTTTTCCTGTATGTTAATGATATATATTTATTGGTCAATTCTTTAAGTATATAACATTCAAAAACTAGATATTTTCAGTAATTTATTGGTTAAAAATAAGAAATTTGTTATCGGTGAAATCTTCGGCTCGTTCCGTAAATCGCGCCTCCAGAGATCGGATGTGACGTCATATCAAGACCACAAGGAAAGATGTTGCGAAGATGTGTTGTCGGTGGGTGCAGTAACACCAACAGTGATTCCACTCTGCACGAGTTTCCGTCTGACCAAACTGTTAGAAAAAACATGGGACAGATTCGTATCCTCCACTCGGAAGGATTGGAAGCGTAGTGTGGACACGTCCGTCATTTGTGGAGACCATTTTATAGCCCCATCAGACTTTGAGGGATACCAACAGTGGCAGAATGGATTTAAGAAGAAGCTGACACTCAGGCCCGGGGCTGTGCTAACCATCTTTCCCCCTCATCGTCAAAGCCTGAGCAACAACGACGGGCTGTACAAAAACTCAACATATCAAGGGTAAGACGAATCAAGTTTTAAAATGTTGGGTACACAGAATGTTCGCATGGTTCAATATTCATGCATGTCACAAGTATTCAAATGAAGAGGAGATATCAACTTCAATCAATGAAAAATACATGTACATGTAAAAGCATAATGGGGGATTATATATTTAAAGTAGAAAACTCCAAGATAAGTAATGCTGGAATTTTTTAAACAATTGTTTGATGGCGCTTTACCAGGACACACTGAAGCTGTAGAAGTCTGTGAAAGGTTGTCACAAGCAGGTGCTTCCAAAGCAAGTGCAATATGATTGATTGAGTGTGCAATAGGAAAAATAAATTAAGTAAAAGATAAATAAGATTGAGATTTAAAATTAGAAATAATTTTCTCCCATTAATCTGATTGATCAACGATAAACGAAAACAATGTAAGATAACCAGCACAAAAACATGACACCATTCCACACCAATACACTTGACAATAAGGCAGTCAGATACAAGGATTGTGAAAGGAATACCCCAGTACTGATATCCTAATTAGTAAAATCTAACACAATCGAATTAAAATTAGATGTTAGATCCGCTCGCATACTCGCTACACTAACATTATCCCATAGAAGGTCACATCAGAGGTCAAATACGGAACAGCTCTAGACTTATTCGCTTCAACAAATTTATGATGATTTTGCAGACGACAATTTGATTTGTTGATAGAATTTGACCTCTGATGTGACCCTCAATGGGATGTTGTTGGAAGTTAGTGAAGCGAATATGCGAGCGAATCTAACATTTTTTTAAAAATTAAGATTGAATCTAATCTGGCTTATGCCTATAATATAAATTTATGAGTTGTGTTTAGGTCGAAGCCTTTAACTTTATTCTGTTCTTAAAGAATTGCACTATTTACAGGTTTCCAATAACATGCCACATCAAGTTGTATGTTCATATTAGCCAAATAAAGCACAGGATACAGTGAGTTATTGACATATATCAAAGAAAAATTGCAGATTCAACTTATTTAAAGTATTTTTCTCTGTAAAATTCACTTTAAAGTATTTACATAATAATAATAAGCTTCTTTCCTAAAAACATTATTGCTAGTTTCATGCTGACATTTTTGATTTTTTTTAATTGACTCGAAACAAAACGTTATAGGGTGCTTGAACAGATGAAACTATAGACCTTCCTGTTGGTGACCCCTCTAAGAAACAGTCAAGAGGAACACAGTTGGGATTGAAAAGAGAGAGCTACAGAAGTATAGGTAAAGTAGTGTTTTGTGGATGTTGTAAATTGAAACAATTTTTTTCAGATCATAGAGGCAAGGGTGTCGGATTATTGTCTGTCTTAATTAAGGGGGAGGGGGAGGTGGTCCCATGTTCTTCAATATTCATATTAAGATTGAAGAGTCCTTTATCATAATAAAGTGGGGAGGGAAAATAATTCTTATGAAAACTTTTCACATTTTCATCTTCTTCTCAGGAACCACTGGTCCAATTTCAACCAAACTTGCTACAACGTATCCTTGGGTAAAGGGGATTCAAGTTTGTTCAAACGAAGAGCCACGCCCTTTTCCAAGGGGAGATAATTATGAATTAGAGAAAAATTAATAGCATTTTTAAAAAAATCTTCTTCTCAAGAACCACTGTGCCAGGAAAGATGAAACTTATGGAGAAACATCCTCAGGTAGTGTAGATTTAAGTTTGTTCAAATCATGACCCCCGAGGGTAGGGCGGGGCCAAAATGGCCGACCAAAGTCTTACATAGAAATATATAGGAAAATTCTTTAAAAATATTCTTCTCAAGAATGACAAAGCCATAATTCATCATATTTATATGGAGCATGTTCAAGTAGTGTAGATTCAAGTTTGTTCAAATCATGACCCCCAGGGGTAGGGCGGGGCCAAAATGGCCGACCAAAGTTTTACATAGAAATATATAGGAAAATTCTTTAAAAATCTTCTTCTCAAGAATGACAAAGCCATAATTCATCATATTTATATGGAAGCATGCTCAGGTAGTGTAAATTCAAGTTTGTTCAAATCATGACCCCTGGGGGTAGGGCGGGGCCAAAATGGCCGACCAAAGTTTTACATAGAAATATATAGGAAAATTCTTTGAACATCTTCTCAAGAATGACAAAGCCATAATTCATCATATTTATATGGAAGCATGCTCAAGTAGTGTAAATTCAAATTTGTTCAAATCATGACCCCCAGGGGTAGGGCGGGGCCAAAATGGCCGACCAAAGTTTTTAAAGATATATATAGGAAAATTCTTTAAAAATCATTTTCTAAAAAATAGCAAATCCATGATTGGTCATAGAACTACTTTTAGATTTAAACTTTACAATAAAAAGCCATTTTCTACTTTTTCCTACCCTTAGTGCTCAGGTGAGCGATGTGGCCCATGGACCTCTTGTTTAATTGTTGGAATGGCAATAACTAGAATTCTGATTATTTGGCCACTCAAAGTTTTTGTACTGTGCATCAATTGCAGGAAATGCATTTCTAATGTGTGACAGTATACAGGCTGGTCAAGGAGTACGTTTGTTCTTTCCCATGAAACCCCAACACCATCTTACTAATTGACGATAAGCCACTAATCTAAACTTCCTAAAATATTACACTTTTTTGTAAAGGCTGTGCTTGATACATGTAAAATATGTTGGATATTTATTGCCAGGGCTGAATGTTTTATTTTTTTTTTAATATGTATTTCATCATCATGCTATGGTTTTATGACACTCATTGATGCTGGGGTTTCTGTATCCTTCGCCATTCTTGTCGATAAGCATAATAAGCTGTCTCTCGAACGAATGGATCTAAACAAACACTTTGAAATCCAAGATGTGATGTTACACAAATAAAATTTTTATTGGTCTGTTCATTTCCTTCGTTTATTTTAATCTTTTGTTTTGTTACATTCTTGACGGCAAAACCTGTTGTCTTGACACTCAATAGGTTGACATGTACCACATGTACACCTTAATGCATACATATTTATTATTCATTGCCATATTGGGAGAAGGTATTTACTCTTGTTTTAGGGATGAAATGTTTTTAAAATAAAAGTTGAATGTTTACCCGGTACAACTTGTCACAAAGGAAAGTTTGAAAACTTGTGCTGTCTGGCGATAATGGATCATTTTTATCCATCACATCATTGGTAATTTTTTGCTGACTAAGTGACCATCCTTTGAAGTCAAGTGACCACCCTGTGAAGTCAACATGAGACACTCGATGTTTAACTATACCATTTCACCCCCTTCCATTTTGAAAATCTGCCTGAGCATTGCATTTTGACATGACACATTTCTTTTAGTCACATACTGGAATTCTGTACACTTTAATAAACGTACTTTTGTCAGTGAAATTAGGTATAAGTACCTTGATTTGCATCTTTCTATGCAAACGACATTTATAAATAAAATTAGTAAGTGTGGTGA